>NW_023995275.1:0-140347 GCF_015586225.1 Lucilia sericata
AACAGAACTAGAACAGAACTAGAACAGAACTAGAACAGAACTAGAACAGAACTAGAACAGAACTAGAACAGAACTAGAACAGACTAGAACAGACTAGAACAGAACAAGAACTAGAAGCAGGACAGAACTAGACACAGAAGATTTTAAACTAATTTAGTTTTGAAAATAATACGCAATATGTTTGAGCAATGATATCTTTGTTTTAGGGCGTCGGCCTCCCAGAGCTTAAACGTCCAATTAGTTCTTTAAGGATCTTTAAATCTTATATATCTTACCAATGATAAAATATGCCAATTCAACTTCTTCAATTAAATTTCATTTCTTCATCACAAAATATCAGCTTTACTTTAGTATTAAATTAAAAAAATATATAATAAAGTTTAAATAATTAAATGTAAAATTCTGTAAACATATCAAGGAAAATAAGGAATACTATAAATTTGTATCAAACATAAGACTAAAAACTTAAAAAACAGGTTTTAATCTTCCTCCTCGACATCCAATTTAAACAGTTGATCCAGAAATGATCCATAGTATTATACAAATGAGGCAAGAAATTACCAATAGAATGGT
Source organism: Lucilia sericata (assembly GCF_015586225.1). Lineage (NCBI taxonomy): Eukaryota > Metazoa > Arthropoda > Insecta > Diptera > Calliphoridae > Lucilia > Lucilia sericata. The sequence continues at coordinate 574 of NW_023995275.1, forward strand.
TTTCATCGGTGTAAGTCTAAAAAGAAGAAGAAAATTTATTAAGAGTTGTTATTTAACACGAAAGGCGAGAGAGAAAGACCTACCATTTCCTCAAACAAGATATCATGAGCCTGTAAGACCTTGGCCAACATCAAAGACTGTTGATAGTGGACATTGTCATCACCCGAACCATGAATCAACATAAAGTCATGATTACGGAAGTTATGAACTTGTTCCAAAACACTGGTATCCAAATATTTCTTCAGATTTTCAGTCGGCAAACCCATATAACGTTCGGTATAAATGGTGTCATAGTAGAACCAAGATGTTACGGGGGCCACTGAAATGCCACATTGGTATACTCTTTCGGTATCATTGGCCAAAGTGCGGGCTGTCATATAACCACCATAACTCCAACCCCAAATACCACAACGATCTTTATCAATAAAAGTGTATTTCTCTTGTAAATATTTCGTAACATGAATTTGATCCTCAACCTCAAATTCACCCAAATGATTGTTGACAGAAAATAGTAAATCTTTACCCTTATTACCGGTACCGCGACCATCCACTTGCACATAGATAACCTCACGATTGGTGGTCATATAGGCATCAAAACCCACAACAAAACCATTAGTGATTTTCACCGAGTTCGGTCCACCATAGACAAAAATAATCATGGGATATTTTTTGTTGGTATCTAAATTTGGAGGAAATTGAATTTTGGCCATACCTATGGAACCATCAGCTAAAGGAACTTTCAAAAATTTAATTTCAGGCCTAAGTTTTGAAGCCAACTTGACGCGGAAAGCCTGATTATCTTCCCAATTTTTGACTTCAGTGTTGGTCTTTGTGGCGAAAATTTTGGTATAGCTGGGATTGGGTCCACTGCAGGAAACAGTATAATAGGAGTAACTTTTACTAAAGGCAGCAGCAGCTGAACGACAGGCTACGCCCTCAACATCCAGCAAATTGCAAGTTAAACAATCTTTATTACTGAACACATGATAAACGGAAGGATCACTTTCCAAAGTGGCCTGGTAGTATCTGAAAATACATAAAAGTATCCGTTATTATCGGATAAAAAGTCATTCTTTCTCTACTTACAGTTTATCATTTTCTTCATCATAACCATAAACCTTCAAGACAGTAAACTCTCCCAGAGAACGCCAAATATTTTGACCAGTTTTCAAATCTAAATTCCATACTTGATACCAGTTATCAATCCAATAACTGAACAAACAATTTTCACTATTCTTTAAGCATATAGGATTGCCAATGGCTACCCAACCTTTAGGCTCTTCAATACGTTTAACCTCCACGCATTCTCCTGACACAGCGCACAACTGTAAACTGGCAATATTCTGACGTCTATTCAACCAAGTGATCAACAGTTTGCGATCACTAGTCCAGGCAACACTTTGTAAAATATGATCACTGCTCACCACCTCTACGGGAGCCTTAATGGTCACATAGTTAGGATCCAAACTCAAATCGAAAACTCTCAAAGCCACCACTGGGTTATTTGTACCCGGTTTGGGATATTTCAAATCCACCTCTTTGGGATATTGATACAAGGGATCTTCAGCCTCACCATATATGAAATATTTAAAAGTTTCCACATTGGTATCATCGAAAACACCTACAGCCAAATAATTGCCATCATCGGACCACCACATGGCAGAGCCACTACTCAACACCTCCTCCTCATACACCCAATCGGGTATACCATTATAGAAAACACCATCAATGCCATCCGATGTGATTTGTACTTCCAAATTTTCACCAAAATGTATGAAAACATTGTTATTGTAAACATAAGCCAAACGATCCTTAACCGGGGACCAACCACAATATTGCAATTTTTCGCCATTATGGATTTTGATGGCACTACGCGTGGCAATATCGAAGACATCATATTTCGCTATAAAAGAATGTCTGAAGATCTCTTCGACATCGTAACGTACTAGGATTTTAGTATTATCGGGGGATAATTTAAAGGAACTGCTGCGATTGTAAATGTTCTGTGAAGAGAGTAAAGCGACTTTTATCTCTCATTTTTCTAACAAATTTTGAATGATTAGCTTACCAAAAAATCTGAGGTAACAAAAATCGAATCACTACCGGTGGCAGCATTGAACTTGTGTATGGATCTATCAGTGGCAGTGTAATAAAATTCTTCATCTGAAAATACGTAAAAAGTGAAAAAAAATAGAAATTTTTCCATAGAAATTATCAGTTCAGTTTTGGTTCAGTTCTAGTTCTAGTTCAGTTCTAGTTCAGTTTTAGTTCAGTTCTAGTTCAGTTCTAGTTCAGTTCTAGTTCAGTTCTAGTTCAGTTCTAGTTCAGTTCTAGTTCAGTTCTAGTTCAGTTCTAGTTCAGTTCTAGTTCAGTTCTAGTTCAGTTCTAGTTCAGTTCTAGTTCAGTTCTAGTTCAGTTCTAGTTCAGTTCTAGTTCAGTTCTAGTTCAGTTCGAGACTAGTTCTAGTTCAGTTCTAGTTCAGTTCTAGTTCAGTTCTAGTTCAGTTCTAGTTCAGTTCTAGTTCAGTTCTAGTTCAGTTCTAGTTCAGTTCTAGTTCAGTTCTAGTTCAGTTCTAGTTCAGTTCTAGTTCAGTTCTAGTTCAGTTCTAGTTCAGTTCTAGTTCAGTTCTAGTTCAGTTCTAGTTCAGTTCTAGTTCAGTTCTAGTTCAGTTCTAGTTCAGTTCTAGTTCAGTTCTAGTTCAGTTCTAGTTCAGTTCTAGTTCAGTTCTAGTTCAGTTCTAGTTCAGTTCTAGTTCAGTTTTAGTTCTAGTTCAGTTCTAGTTCAGTTCTAGTTCAGTTCTAGTTCAGTTCTAGTCAGTTCTAGTTCAGTTCTAGTTCAGTTCTAGTTCAGTTCTAGTTCAGTTCTAGTTCAGTTCTAGTTCAGTTCTAGTTCTAGTTCAGTTTAGTTCAGTTCTAGTTCAGTTTCTAGTTCAGTTCTAGTTCAGTTTCTAGTTCAGTTCTAGTTCAGTTCTAGTTCAGTTCTAGTCAGTTCAGTTCAGTAGTTCAGTTCTAGTTCAGTTCTAGTTCAGTTTAGTTCAGTTCTAGTTCAGTTCTAGTTCAGTTCTAGTTCAGTTCTAGTTCAGTTCTAGTTCAGTTCTAGTTCAGTTCTAGTTCAGTCTAGTTCAGTTCTAGTTCAGTTCTAGTTCAGTTCTAGTTCAGTTCTAGTTCAGTTCTAGTTCAGTCTAGTCAGTTCTAGTTCAGTTCTAGTTCAGTTCTAGTTCAGTTCTAGTTCAGTTCTAGTTCAGTTCTAGTTCAGTTCTAGTTCAGTTCTAGTTCAGTTCTAGTTCAGTTCTAGTTCAGTTCTAGTTCAGTTCTAGTTCAGTTCTAGTTCAGTTCTAGTCAGTTCTAGTTAGTTCTAGTTCAGTCTAGTTCCAGTTCTAGTTCAGTTCTAGTTCAGTTCTAGTTCAGTTCTAGTTCAGATTTCTAGTTCAGTTCTAGTTCAGTTTCTAGTTCAGTTCGAGTTCAGTTCTAGTTCAGTTCTAGTTCAGTTCTAGTTCAGTTCTAGTTCAGTTCTAGTTCAGTTCTAGTTCAGTTCTAGTTCAGTTCTAGTTCAGTTCTAGTTCAGTTCTAGTTCAGTTCTAGTTCAGTTCTAGTTCAGTTCTAGTTCAGTTCTAGTTCAGTTCTAGTTCAGTTCTAGTTCAGTTCTAGTTCAGTTCTAGTTCAGTTCTAGTTCAGTTCTAGTTCAGTTCTAGTTCAGTTCTAGTTCAGTTCTAGTTCAGTTCTAGTTCTAGTTCAGTTCTAGTTCAGTTCTAGTTCAGTTCTAGTTCAGTTCTAGTTCAGTTCTAGTTCAGTTCTAGTTCAGTTCTAGTTCAGTTCTAGTTCAGTTCTAGTTCAGTTCTAGTTCAGTTTCTAGTTCAGTTCTAGTTCAGTTCTAGTTCAGTTCTAGTTCAGTTCAGTCAGTTCTAGTTCAGTTCTAGTTCAGTTCTAGTTCAGTTCTAGTTCAGTTCTAGTTCAGTTCTAGTTCAGTTCTACGTCAGTTCTGGTTCAGTTATCTTAATTAATCACTATATTTTTGATAAAATTTCTGACTCTGTACCTAATTAATTTAACTTTCTCTTTAGTTCAAATTTCCTCCAAGATCTTTAGATTAACCCATTTATCTTTCTACATTTCAAATCGTCATTGTAATTTTTCTTTTCTTTGTTTTCTAATTTTCCAAATAGAAACCGCAACTTTTATTGTTTACATACCTAAGATTAATTTTACTTAAATGTAAACAATTATATGGTTTACATCATATGTGGTGCGTAAAATTATCGTAAGTAAAGAAAACTTAACCATTCTTATAAAAAACACCTTTACGGTTAAAACTAACTAATTGTGTGTTTGTTAAAGTAATAAATAATATTGTTATTTTTACGGTCATAAGCATTTATAATAACTGATTGTTATTTTGAAAGATAAGCTGTCATTTTGACAGTTAACTTGGTGTACTATTTATATAGAGGTACTAAAGTATATAGATTTCCAATTTTTAATGACTATTGAATTCTTACTATTTAGATTAGATTTAAAGTTTTATTTTATTGAAAACATATTTGATGATAAGATCTTTTAATAGAATGAAACTAGAGTGCTAAAGAAATCTTATCTTAAATTGCATAAGGAAAATATTGATATAGTTTTTTTTGAGAAAGGTATTTATTGGCATTTCCGCTGATTTAAAGAATTTAAATGAAAAAATATGTCTTTTTAATTTCAAGCTTTCTGGGTCCCTTCTGCTTAAGCTCTATAAGATCTTTGATTGTTTGATTATAAAATTGACAATTGTTTTAATTTTTTGCTTTATTTTATAGCGAAATGTTGTTTTTTTTATTTATAACAAATTCCTTGAATTCCTGATTCGCTTTGCTGATTTCCTGATTATTGGAAATTTCCCAAGAAATATTAATATTTAGTAAGAGCTCTCTGATTTCTTTTACATAATATGTACGACCTTAACCGACTTGATTTTGAAGTACTCTTTAAAGAGATTTTTAAATAAATAATTAACTTTTTATCAAACTCTGTGGTGGGTCTAATCAAAATTTACATATTAACTATAACCTTATAAAGACAGTTTAGATTTGTTTTAAAAGGTTTTTAATTATTCTAGATTTTAACATATTCAACCCACCTGTTATCCAAGTTCCATTAAACCACGAATTTGTGATGTAGCTCTAATTGCTTCTATCAAATCCCAGGGCGTTTGTGGGGCTTTAATAACTCCCGCCTGCGTTACACTTAAACCATAAATGGCAATAAATGCCAAAATTATATTGAAATGCATGTCTAAAGACGGTCAAAAAACAAAATAACAAATTAAAATAAACAATTTATTTAAACAAATTAATTAATTCAACTATTAACACATTTAATATAAAACAAATTAAATTTTAAACTCGTAATCTTTATTTTTTTCAAAGCAAATGAAACCGTTTCAAAAAAAACAACAACCACCAACAATAACTTTATTGTTAAGTTGGAGTTTTACTCTTTGACTACGTACCGCCTGAAGAGTAACGATCTTAACAGTGCGACGTTACTTAACCGACTAACACACAACGTTATGAAGATCAATGTGTGAGCGTAAAATGTTAGATATTCACAGCAACAAATCCAAGTTTGTTGTTTTTTTTTTAAGACAAGAGATAAAAATGCAAATGGGTACTATCGTAGAAATTAGTACTTTTTGAAAATATTCCAAAATAAAAGGTACCAAAGTTCAAAAAGATTAATTTAAGTCTAGTCTATAGTATAGTCTATAGTCTAGTTTATAGTCTAGTCTTTAATCTAGTCTATAGTCTAGTCTATAGTCTATTCCATAGTCTATTCAATAGTCTATTCTATTGTCTAGTCTAGCCTAGTCTATAGTCTAGTCTAGTCTATTGTCTAGTATATAGTCTATTCTATAGTCTATTCTATGGTCTAGTCTAGTCTATAGTCTAGTCTATAGTCTAGTCTATAGTCTAGTCTATAGTCTAGTCTATAGTCTAGTCTATAGTCTAGTCTATAGTCTAGTCTATAGTCTAGTCTAGTCTATAGTCTAGTCTAGTCTATAGTCTAGTCTATAGTCTAGTCTAGTCTATAGTCTAGTCTAGTCTATAGTCTAGTCTATAGTCTAGTCTATAGTCTAGTCTATAGTCTAGTCTATAGTCTAGTCTATAGTCTAGTCTATAGTCTATAGTCTAGTCTATAGTCTAGTCTATAGTCTAGTCTATAGTCTAGTCTATAGTCTAGTCTATAGTCTAGTCTATAGTCTAGTCTATAGTCTAGTCTATAGTCTAGTCTATAGTCTAGTCTATAGTCTAGTCTATAGTCTAGTCTATAGCTAGTCTATAGTCTAGTCTATAGTCTAGTCTATAGTCTAGTCTTTAGTCTAGTCTATAGTCTAGTCTATAGTCTAGTCTATAGTCTAGTCTATAGTCTAGTCTATAGTCTAGTCTATAGTCTAGTCTATAGTCTAGTCTATAGTCTAGTCTATAGTCTAGTCTAGTCTATAGTCTAGTCTGTAGTCTAGTCTATAGTCTAGTCTATAGTCTAGTCTATAGTCTAGTCTATAGTCTAGTCTATAGTCTAGTATATAGTCTAGTCTATAGTCTAGTCTATAGTCTAGTCTATAGTCTAGTCTATAGTCTAGTCTATAGTCTAGTCTATAGTCTAGTCTATAGTCTAGTCTATAGTCTAGTCTATAGTCTAGTCTATAGTCTAGTCTATAGTCTAGTCTATAGTCTAGTCTTTAGTCTAGTCTATAGTCTAGTCTATAGTCTAGTCTATAGTCTAGTCTATAGTCTAGTCTATAGTCTAGTCTATAGTCTAGTCTATAGTCTAGTCTATAGTCTAGTCTAGTCTATAGTCTAGTCTGTAGTCTAGTCTATAGTCTAGTCTATAGTCTAGTCTATAGTCTAGTCTATAGTCTAGTCTATAGTCTAGTCTATAGTCTAGTCTATAGTCTAGTCTATAGTCTAGTCTATAGTCTAGTCTATAGTCTAGTCTATAGTCTAGTCTATAGTCTAGTCTATAGTCTAGTCTATAGTCTAGTCTATAGTCTATAGTCTAGTCTAGAGTCTAGTCTATAGTCTAGTCTATAGTCTAGTCTATAGTCTAGTCTATAGTCTAGTCTATAGTCTAGTCTATAGTCTAGTCTATAGTCTAGTCTATAGTCTAGTCTATAGTCTAGTCTATAGTCTAGTCATAGTCTAGTCTATAGTTAGTCTATAGTCTAGTCATAGTCAGTCTATAGTCTAGTCATAGTCTAGTCTAGTCTATGTCTAGTCTATAGTCTAGTCTATAGTCTAGTCTATAGTCTAGTCTATAGTCTAGTCTATAGTCTAGTCTAGAGTCTAGTCTATAGTCTAGTCTATGCTAGTCTATAGTCTAGTCTATAGTCTAGTCTATAGTCTAGTCTATAGTCTAGTCTATAGTCTAGTCTATAGTCTAGTCTATAGTCTAGTCTATAGTCTAGTCTATAGTCTAGTCTATAGTCTAGTCTATAGTCTAGTCTATAGTCTAGTCTATAGTCTAGTCTATAGTCTAGTCTATAGTCTAGTCTATAGTCTAGTCTATAGTCTAGTCTATAGTCTAGTCTATAGTCTAGTCTATAGTCTAGTCTATTAGTCTAGTCTATAGTCTAGTCTAGTCGAGTCTATAGTCCAGTCTTTAGTCTAGTCTAGTGTATGGTATAGTGTCATTCTATATCTAGTTTATATCAAAACTTATCATAAGTACTTTGAAAAACGTCCAAAAGGCCCATTAGTTCTCTCATATCTAGGGGTTTTTCAAGTGCATGTTTAGATACTATCTACTAAATACTAGTGTTAGATTAAATGCTGCATACATACATTATTTCTTAGATTTTTTGGCACAATACTGTTACCTACAAATGTTTATTATTCGATTTCTTATCAATTTCCTCTCATAACAATACACGCTTTTTGCTCTCTCCTCTCTTTCTCACGATCTTTTTACATATTTTGTTTAAATTTTATTGAAAACAACAAACAAAACTGTTGTTTTTAAAACAGTAGAATCTTGATTATTGTAAAATTCTATAAAAAATTATAAGACACTTGTGTAAATTTGAAAATTATTTGGTTTTCTTAAATATTTAAATTAACGATTTTTTATATATTTAGTTAGAACTTGACGATTAGGCCGGCATTATTAGTTATATGGAGCCAAGTTGCAATAAAAATAAGTTTTGAAAAAATTTGCTTTTAGTTAGTTAGTAGTTAGTTAGTAGTTAGTTAGTTAGTTAGTTAGTTAGTAGTAGTTAGTTAGTAGTAGTTAGTTAGTTAGTAGTTAGTTAGTTAGTTAGTTAGTTAGTTAGTTAGTTAGTAGTTAGTAGTAGTAGTTAGTTAGTTAGTAGTAAGTTAGTAGTAGTTAGTTAGTTAGTTAGTTTAGTTAGAGTTAGTTAGTAGTTAGTAGTTAGTTAGTTAGTAGTTAGTTAGTTAGTTAGTTAGGTAGTTAGTTAGTTAGTTAGTTAGTTAGTTAGTTAGTTAGTTAGTTAGTTAGTTAGTTAGTTAGTTAGTTAGTTAGTTAGTTAGTTAGTTAGTTAGTTAGTTAGTTAGTTAGTTAGTGTTAGTTAGTTAGTTAGTTAGTTAGTTAGTTAGTTAGTTAGTTAGTTAGTAGTTAGTAGTTAGTTAGTTAGTTAGTAGTTAGTTAGTTAGTTAGTTAGTTAGTTAGTTAGTTAGTTAGTTAGTAGTAGTTAGTTAGTAGTTAGTTTAGTTAGTAGTAGTTAGTTAGTTAGTTAGTTAGTTAGTAGTTAGTTAGTTAGTTAGTTAGTTAGTTAGTTAGTTAGTTAGTTAGTTAGTTAGTTAGTTAGTTAGTTAGTTAGTTAGTTAGTTAGTTAGTAGTTAGTTAGTTAGTTAGTAGTTAGTTAGTAGTTAGTAGTTAGTTAGTTAGTTAGTTAGTTAGTTAGTTAGTTAGTAGTAGTGTTAGTTAGTTAGTTAGTAGTAGTTAGTAGTTAGTTAGTTAGTTAGTTAGTAGTTAGTTAGTTAGTTAGTTAGTTAGTAGTAGTTAGTTAGTTAGTTAGTAGTTAGTTAGTTAGTTAGTTAGTTAGTTAGTTAGTTAGTTAGTTAGTTAGTTAGTAGTTAGTTAGTAGTTAGGTAGTTAGTTAGTTAGTTAGTTAGTTAGTAGTTAGTTAGTTAGTTAGTTAGTTAGTGTTAGTTAGTTAGTTAGTTAGTTAGTTAGTTAGTTAGTTAGTTAGTTAGTTAGTTAGTTAGTTAGTTAGTTAGTTAGTTAGTTAGTTAGTAGTAGTTAGTTAGTTAGTTAGTTAGTTAGTTAGTTAGTTAGTAGTTTAGTTGTAGTTAGTTAGTTAGTAGTAGTAGTTAGTTAGTTAGTAGTTAGTTAGTTAGTTAGTTAGTTAGTTAGAGTTAGTTAGTTAGTTAGTAGTAGTTAGTTTAGTTAGTTAGTTAGTTAGTTAGTAGTTAGTTAGTAGTAGTTAGTTAGTTAGTTAGTTAGTTAGTTAGTAGTTAGTAGTTAGTTAGTTAGTTAGTTAGTAGTTAGTTAGTTAGTTGTAGTTAGTAGTTAGTTAGTTAAGGTAGTTAGTTAGTTAGTTAGTAGTTAGTTAGTTAGTTAGTAGTTAGTTAGTAGTTAGTTAGTTAGTTAGTTAGTTAGTTAGTAGTAGTTAGTAGTTAGTTAGTTAGTTAGTAGTTAGTTAGTTAGAGTTAGTTTAGTTAGTTAGTTAGTTAGTTAGTAGTTAGTTAGTTAGTTAGTTAGTTAGTAGTTAGTTAGTTAGTTAGTTAGTAGTTAGTTAGTTAGTTAGTAGTAGTTAGTAGTTAGTTAGTTAGTTAGTTAGTTAGTTAGTTAGTTAGTTAGTTAGTTAGTTAGTTAGTTAGTTAGTTAGTTAGTTAGTTAGTAGTTAGTAGTAGTTAGTAGTTAGTTAGTTAGTAGTTAGTAGTTAGTTAGTTAGTTAGTTAGTTAGTTAGTTAGTAACTCCCACTATGAAATCAAAACAATTACTATTCCACTGTTTCCATTCGAAACCTTTCTGTTATTTATTTTCCTCTTTATTTACATTATACTTTCAGAATTGCCTCCATGTTTACAATAAAATTACTCAGATTATAGTAAACACTCAAACTAGTAATTTATCTTAACGCATTAATTGTCTGCCGATTTCGCTTATTTATTTATATAGATATTTGTCACCCAATGTCCATTCATCTTCATCAGCATTACTTACAATTAAACGTACGAACGACCGATCAATCAATCATGCTTATCAGTTCCAGTTCTTTAAAGTTTGTTTCCCTCCAGTTGTGGTTTGTATCGTTTGGTTAGTTAGTTTATGATGATGTTTATTTAATGGTATTCTTTAAGTTTTTATATAACGTCAATGACTTTGAATTGCAACTGGTGGTTTCTTAAGATCTTGTTATGTACATATGTACATAGAGTGCCTGTCTAATAAGAGAATTAATATTTGTGTTTAAAACTGCATTTAGGTCATAAATTCTGATAATTTATTTGGCAATTAGAATTCAGCATAGACTGGAAGAGATAAGCAGCAAATAATAATAATTGAATTTTAAATTTTAATTTCTTATAACGATCATTTACTTCTTCTTATTTCTCTCTTTTGCTGTTAAATTTGCATTTAAAAATAAGTTTAACATTTTTAACAAATTAAGAATCCAACCTATTCAAGTTTAAACCACATTAAAAACCAAATGAAAGAGAAATTAATTTTAAACATTACTCAAGGTTCGCGTTCCCCTTTTTCTTCATAATTTCATTCAAAAAACCTAAAACTAGTTAAAACTTGCAATTCAATTTTGATTAATTAAATTACTAAAACACTTAGAAATTGTAAATTCAAAACAAAATATATAAATATGATTGTACGGTTGATCAAAACCGACTATAAGTTATCATACAAGAGCTGTGAGAGGCTCGGGTTAAATGTAAACTACTCTTCAAAGATGTACCCATTTATAGGCTTAAATAACAACAATTTTAATTGTATTTGAGAAGGTACCTACCTAATTTAGGAACTTAGTCCATAAATGTATCTATCTTTGCAGAATATGATAGAATATGATGAAGTCCGTCTATAGATGTTTGGATAAGTAGTGACCCTTATATAGCAACTATATGGTCAAATTTCTAATTTTTCAAAAAAACAACTGAAACTTTAATCTCGTATTACAAACATCAGCATGTTATATAATGTCATATTTATCAGTGTAGGATATACAATTAATTACCGTAAAATCTTTTTAATGTTGATGATGCTTTAAGATGATTTAATATACTATTTTGTTCGTAAAATCTGTATCTTTATGAGGGGGATTTTTGAATTGCTAATTTATAAATTAATCAAATGATGATAATTTCCTTATAGTTTATATGTTTAAAAAACTATAGTTAATATTTTAAAATTTTGCATATTACAATAAACATAAAATTTAATATTAATGCGAGGTTTACGGGATAAGTTAAAAATGTCAAATAATCTAATATGGATGTATGACTATAGTCCAGTGATTAGTCTAGCCTATAGTCTAGTGTACAGTCTAGTGTATAGTCTAGTGTACAGTCTAGTGTATAGTCTAGTTTATACTTAGTCTTGTCTATAGTCTAGTCTATAGTCTGGTCTATCGTCTGGTCTATAGTCCAGTCTATAGTCTAGTCTATAGTCCAGTCTATAGTCCAGTCTATAGTCTAGTCTATAGTCTAGTTTATAGTCTAGTATAGTCTAGTCTATAGTCTAGTTTATAGTCTAGTCTATAGTCTAGTCTATAGTCTAGTATATAGTCTAGTCTATAGTCTAGTCTATAGTCTAGTCTATAGTCTAGTCTATAGTCTAGTCTATAGTCTAGTCTATAGTCTAGTCTATAGTCTAGTCTATAGTCTAGTCTATAGTCTAGTCTATAGTCTAGTCTATAGTCTAGTCTATAGTCTAGTCTATAGTCTAGTCTAGTCTATAGTCTAGTCTATAGTCTAGTCTAGTCTATAGTCTAGTCTATAGTCTAGTCTATAGTCTAGTCTATAGTCTAGTCTATAGTCTAGTCTATAGTCTAGTCTATAGTCTAGTCTATAGTCTAGTCTATAGTCTAGTCTATAGTCTAGTCTATAGTCTAGTCTATAGTCTAGTCTATAGTCTAGTCTATAGTCTAGTCTATAGTCTAGTCTATAGTCTAGTCTATAGTCTAGTCTATAGTCTAGTCTATAGTCTAGTCTATAGTCTAGTCTATAGTCTAGTCTATAGTCTAGTCTACAGTCTAGTCTATTCTAGTCTATAGTCTAGTCTATAGTCTAGTCTATAGTCTAGTCTACAGTCTAGTCTATAGTCTAGTCTATAGTCTAGTCTATAGTCTAGTCTATAGTCTAGTCTATAGTCTAGTCTATAGTCTAGTCTATAGTCTAGTCTATAGTGTAGTCTATAGTGTAGTCTATAGTGTAGTCTATAGTGTAGTCTATAGTCTAGTCTATAGTCTAGTCTATAGTGTAGTCTATAGTCTAGTCTATATTCTAGTCTATAGTCTAGTCTATAGTCTAGTCTATAGTCTAGTCTATAGTCTAGTCTATAGTCTAGTCTATAGTCTAGTCTATAGTCTAGTCTATAGTCTAGTCTATAGTCTAGTCTATAGTCTAGTCTATAGTCTAGTCTATAGTCTAGTCTATAGTCTAGTCTATAGTCTAGTCTATAGTCTAGTCTATAGTCTAGTCTATAGTCTAGTCTATAGTCTAGTCTATAGTCTAGTCTATAGTCTAGTCTATAGTCTAGTCTATAGTCTAGTCTATAGTCTAGTCTATAGTCTCTATAGTCTAGTCTATAGTCTAGTCTATAGTCTAGTCTATAGTCTAGTCTATAGTCCAGTCTATAGTCTAGTCTATAGTCTAGTCTATAGTCTAGTCTATAGTCTAGTCTATAGTCTAGTCTATAGTCTAGTCTATAGTCTAGTCTATAGTCTAGTCTATAGTCTAGTCTATAGTCTAGTCTAGTCTAGTCTATAGTCTAGTCTATAGTCTAGTCTATAGTCTAGTCTATAGTCTAGTCTATAGTCTAGTCTATAGTCTAGTCTATAGTCTAGTCTATAGTCTAGTCTATAGTCTAGTCTATAGTCCAGTCTATAGTCTAGTCTATAGTCTAGTCTATAGTCTAGTCTATAGTCTAGTCTAAAGTCTAGTCTATAGTCTAGTCTATAGTCTAGTCCATAGTCTAATCTATAGTCTAGTCTATAGTCTAGTCTATAGTCTAGTCTATAGTCTAGTCTATAGTCTAGTCTATAGTCTAGTCTATAGTCTAGTCTATAGTCTAGTCTATAGTCTAGTCTATAGTCTAGTCTATAGTCTAGTCTATAGTCTAGTCTATAGTCTAGTCTATAGTCTAGTCTATAGTCTAGTCTATAGTCTAGTCTATAGTCTAGTCTATAGTCTAGTCTATAGTCTAGTCTATAGTCTAGTCTATAGTCTAGTCTATAGTCTAGTCTATAGTCTAGTCTATAGTCTAGTCTATAGTCTAGTCTAGTCTAGTCTATAGTCTAGTCTATAGTCTAGTCTATAGTCTAGTCTATAGTCTAGTCTATAGTCTAGTCTATAGTCTAGTCTATAGTCTCGTCTATAGTCTAGTCTATAGTCTAGTCTATAGTTTAGTCTATCTAGTCTATAGTCTAGTCTATAGTCTAGTCTATAGTCTAGTCTATAGTCTCGTCTATAGTCTAGTCTATAGTCTAGACTATAGTCTAGTCTATGGTCTAGTCTATAGTCTAGTCTATAGTCTAGTCTATAGTCTAGTCTATAGTCTAGTCTATAGTCTAGTCTATAGTCTAGTCTATAGTCTAGTCTATAGTCTAGTCTATAGTCTAGTCTATAGTCTAGTCTATAGTCTAGTCTATAGTCTAGTCTATAGTCTAGTCTATAGTCTAGTCTATAGTCTAGTCTATAGTCTAGTCTATAGTCTAGTCTATAGTCTAGTCTATAGTCTAGTCTATAGTCTAGTCTATAGTCTAGTCTATAGTCTAGTCTATAGTCTAGTCTATAGTCTAGTCTATAGTCTAGTCTATAGTCTAGTCTATAGTCTAGTCTATAGTCTAGTCTATAGTCTAGTCTATAGTCTAGTCTATATTCTAATCTATAGTCTAGTCTATAGTCTAGTGTATAGTCTAGTCTATAGTTTAGTCTTTAGTCTAGTCTACAGTCTAGTCTTTAGTCTAGTCTATAGTCTAGTCTATAGTCTAGTCTATAGTCTAGTCTATAGTCTAGTCTATAGTCTAGTCTATAGTCTATTCTATAGTCTAGTCTATAGTATAGTCTATAGTCTAGTCTATAGTATAGTCTATAGTCTAGTCTATAGTCTAGTCTATAGTCTAGTCTATAGTTTTTTCTATAGTTTAGTCTATAGTCTATTTTATAGTCGAGTCTATGTCTAGTCTTTAGTCTAGTCTATAGTCTAGTCTATAGTCTAGTCTATAGTCTAGTCTATAGTCTAGTCTATAGTCTAGTCTATAGTCTAGTCTATAGTCTAGTCTATAGTCTAGTCTATAGTCTAGTCTATAGTCTAGTCTATAGTCTAGTCTATAGTCTAGTCTATAGTCTAGTCTATAGTCTAGTCTATAGTCTAGTCTATAGTCTAGTCTATAGTCTAGTCTATAGTCTAGTCTATAGTCTAGTCTATAGTCTAGTCTATAGTCTAGTCTTTAGTCTAGTCTATAGTCTAGTCTATAGTCTAGTCTATAGTAGTCTATAGTCTAGTCTATAGTCTAGTCTATAGTCTAGTCTATAGTCTAGTCTATAGTCTAGTCTATAGTCTAGTCTATAGTCTAGTCTATAGTCTAGTCTATAGTCTAGTCTATAGTCTAGTCTATAGTCTAGTCTATAGTCTAGTCTATAGTCTAGTCTATAGTCTAGTCTATAGTCTAGTTATAGTCTAGTCTATAGTCTAGTCTATAGTCTAGTCTATAGTCTAGTCTATAGTCTAGTCTATAGTCTAGTATATAGTCTAGTCTATAGTCTAGTCTATAGTCTAGTCTATAGTCTAGTCTATAGTCTAGTCTATAGTCTAGTCTAGTCTAGTCTAGTCTAGTCTATAGTCTAGTCTATAGTCTAGTCTATAGTCTAGTCTATAGTCTAGTCTATAGTCTAGTCTATATCTAGTCTATAGTCTAGTCTATAGTCTAGTCTATAGTCTAGTCTATAGTCTAGTCTATAGTCTAGTCTATAGTCTAGTCTATAGTCTAGTCTATAGTCTAGTCTATAGTCTAGTCTATGTCTAGTCTATAGTCTAGTCTATAGTCTAGTCTATAGTCTAGTCTATAGTCTAGTCTATAGTCTAGTCTATAGTCTAGTCTATAGTCTAGTCTATAGTCTAGTCTATAGTCTAGTCTATAGTCTAGTCTATAGTCTAGTCTATAGTCTAGTCTATAGTCTAGTCTATAGTCTAGTCTATAGTCTAGTCTATAGTCGTCTATAGTCTAGTCTATAGTCTAGTCTATAGTCTAGTCTATAGTCTAGTCTATAGTCTAGTCTATAGTCTAGTCTATAGTCTAGTCTATAGTCTAGTCTATAGTCTAGTCTATAGTCTAGTCTATAGTCTAGTCTATAGTCTAGTCTATAGTCTAGTCTATAGTCTAGTCTATAGTCTAGTCTATAGTCTAGTCTATAGTCTAGTCTATAGTCTAGTCTATAGTCTAGTCTATAGTCTAGTCTATAGTCTAGTCTATAGTCTAGTCTATAGTCTAGTCTATAGTCTAGTCTATAGTCTAGTCTATAGTCTAGTCTATAGTCTAGTCTATAGTCTAGTCTATAGTCTAGTCTATAGTCTAGTCTATAGTCTAGTCTATAGTCTAGTCTATAGTGTAGTCTATAGTGTAGTCTAGTGTAGTCTATAGTGTAGTCTATAGTCTAGTCTATAGTCTAGTCTATAGTGTAGTCTATAGTCTAGTCTATATTTAGTCTATAGTCTAGTCTATAGTCTAGTCTATAGTCTAGTCTATAGTCTAGTCTATAGTCTAGTCTATAGTCTAGTCTATAGTCTAGTCTATAGTCTAGTCTATAGTCTAGTCTATAGTCTAGTCTATAGTCTAGTCTATAGTCTAGTCTATAGTCGTCTATAGTCTAGTCTATAGTCTAGTCTATAGTCTAGTCTATAGTCTAGTCTATAGTCTATCTATAGTCTAGTCTATAGTCTAGTCTATAGTCTAGTCTATAGTCTAGTCTATAGTCTAGTCTATAGTTAGTCTATAGTCTAGTCTATAGTCTAGTCTATAGTCTAGTCTATAGTCTAGTCTATAGTCTAGTCTATAGTCTAGTCTATAGTCTAGTCTATAGTCTCGTCTATAGTCTAGTCTATGTCTAGTCTATAGTCTAGTCTATGGTCTAGTCTATAGTCTAGTCTATAGTCTAGTCTATAGTCTAGTCTATAGTCTAGTCTATAGTCTAGTCTATGGTCTAGTCTATAGTCTAGTCTATAGTCTAGTCTATAGTCTAGTCTATAGTCTAGTCTATAGTCTAGTCTATAGTCTAGTCTATAGTCTAGTCTATAGTCTAGTCTATAGTCTAGTCTATAGTCTAGTCTATAGTCTAGTCTATAGTCTAGTCTATAGTCTAGTCTATAGTCTAGTCTATAGTCTAGTCTATAGTCTAGTCTATAGTCTAGTCTATAGTCTAGTCTATAGTCTAGTCTATAGTCTAGTCTATAGTCTAGTCTATAGTCTAGTCTATAGTCTAGTCTATAGTCTAGTCTATAGTCTAGTCTATAGTCTAGTCTATAGTCTAGTCTATAGTCTAGTCTATATTCTAATCTATAGTCTAGTCTATAGTCTAGTGTATATCTAGTCTATAGTTTAGTCTTTAGTCTAGTCTACAGTCTAGTCTTTAGTCTAGTCTATAGTCTAGTCTATAGTCTAGTCTATAGTCTAGTCTATAGTCTAGTCTATAGTCTAGTCTATAGTCTATTCTATAGTCTCTCTATAGTATAGTCTATAGTCTAGTCTATAGTATAGTCTATAGTCTAGTCTATAGTCTAGTCTATAGTTTTTTCTATAGTTTAGTCTATAGTCTATTTTATAGTCGAGTCTATTGTCTAGTCTACAGTCTTGTCTATAGTCTAGTCTATAGTCTAGTTTATAGTCTAGTCTATAGTCTAGTCTATAGTCTAGTCTATAGTCTAGTCTATAGTCTAGTCTATAGTCTAGTCTATAGTCTAGTCTATAGTCTAGTCTATAGTCTAGTCTATAGTCTAGTCTATAGTCTAGTCTATAGTCTAGTCTATAGTCTAGTCATAGTCTAGTCTATAGTCTAGTCTATAGTCTAGTCTATAGTCTAGTCTATAGTCTAGTCTATAGTCTAGTCTATAGTAGTCTATAGTCTAGTCTTTAGTCTAGTCTATAGTCTAGTCTATAGTCTAGTCTATAGTCTAGTCTATAGTCTAGTCTATAGTCTAGTCTATAGTCTAGTCTATAGTCTAGTCTATAGTCTAGTCTATAGTCTAGTCTATAGTCTAGTCTATAGTCTAGTCTATAGTCTATAGTCTAGTCTATAGTCTAGTCTATAGTCTAGTCTATAGTCTAGTCTATAGTCTAGTCTATAGTCTAGTCTATAGTCTAGTCTATAGTCTAGTCTATAGTCTAGTCTATAGTCTAGTCTAGTCTAGTCTATAGTCTAGTCTATAGTCTAGTCTATAGTCTAGTCTATAGTCTAGTCTATAGTCTAGTCTATAGTCTAGTCTATAGTCTAGTCTAGTCTAGTCTATAGTCTAGTCTATAGTCTATTCTATAGTCTAGTCTATAGTCTAGTCTATAGTCTAGTCTATAGTCTAGTCTATAGTCTAGTCTATAGTCTAGTCTATAGTCTAGTCTATAGTCTAGTCTATAGTCTAGTCTATAGTCTAGTCTATAGTCTAGTCTATAGTCTAGTCTATAGTCTAGTCTATAGTCTAGTCTATAGTCTAGTCTATAGTCTAGTCTATAGTCTAGTCTATAGTCTAGTCTATAGTCTAGTCTATAGTCTAGTCTATAGTCTAGTCTATAGTCTAGTCTATAGTCTAGTCTATAGTCTAGTCTATAGTCTAGTCTATAGTCTAGTCTATAGTCTAGTCTATAGTCTAGTCTATAGTCTAGTCTATAGTCTAGTCTATAGTCTAGTCTATAGTCTAGTCTATAGTCTAGTCTATAGTCTAGTCTATCTAGTCTAGTCTATTCTAGTCTAGTCTAGTCTATAGTCTAGTCTATAGTCTATCTATAGTCTAGTCTATAGTCTAGTCTATAGTCTAGTCTATAGTCTAGTCTATAGTCTAGTCTATAGTCTAGTCTATAGTCTAGTCTATAGTCTAGTCTATAGTCTAGTCTATAGTCTAGTCTATAGTCTAGTCTATAGTCTAGTCTATAGTCTAGTCTATAGTCTAGTCTATAGTCTAGTCTATAGTCTAGTCTATAGTCTAGTCTATAGTCTAGTCTATAGTCTAGTCTATAGTCTAGTCTATAGTCTAGTCTATAGTCTAGTCTATAGTCTAGTCTATAGTCTAGTCTATAGTCTAGTCTATAGTCTAGTCTATAGTCTAGTCTATAGTCTAGTCTATAGTCTAGTCTATAGTCTAGTCTATAGTCTAGTCTATAGTCTAGTCTATAGTCTAGTCTATAGTCTAGTCTATAGTCTAGTCTATAGTCTAGTCTATAGTCTAGTCTATAGTCTAGTCTATAGTCTAGTCTATAGTCTAGTCTATAGTCTAGTCTATAGTCTAGTCTATAGTCTAGTCTATAGTCTAGTCTATAGTCTAGTCTATAGTCTAGTCTATAGTCTAGTCTATAGTCTAGTCTATAGTCTAGTCTATAGTCTAGTCTATAGTCTAGTCTATAGTCTAGTCTATAGTCTAGTCTATAGTCTATAAGTCGTCTATAGTCTAGTCTATAGTCTAGTCTATAGTCTAGTCTATAGTCTAGTCATAGTCTAGTCTATAGTCTAGTCTATAGTCTAGTCTATAGTCTAGTTAATAGTCTAGTCTATAATCTAGTCTATAGTCTAGTCTAGTCTAGTCTATAGTCTAGTCTTGTATATATGTATACATGCCATGGATTCCCTCAATAACTTTATGTAACTATAAGAAATACCTTAAAATATTTTTTCCGTTTTTTAAAGAAATTTATAAAAAGTTTAAATTAATCTCTGTCTGGCTTAAGTCTGTCTGGTCCCGCTTAAGGCGTTAAGCCTTAAACAAAACCCGATTAAAAAAGAAAAAATTGTTTCATTGACCAATAATTTCACATTTATCGCTAAAAGATGAGACATTGACTTTTGAAGAAACAAAAAATTGCAAAAAATTAAAATCCCACAAAAAAAAAAAAAAAATAATAAAAATGCATTTAATGAAAACGTGACTTACATTTATACTTTATTAAGATATTATTCTTACGTTTTACATATTTTTTACAAATGAAATAAAAGATTTTTTTTTTATTTAATTAATACGATTTTTTTAAAGAACGGGTGGGAGTGGGGTTTGGTATTATAAATAATTTCATGTAAATAGAGAGTTAAAATGATTGAGAAACATGGACATACATGGACTTAAGTAGTAATATGTTTAATAATAAAACAGAGTAACATAAAATAAAATTATTAATAATAGACTTCAAAATAAAAATGGAAAAGGATGTAGTAGTTCAGAGCTTTTTAATATTTAATTAATAAATAATCTAGTATTTTTTTATTATTAATAAAATAGTTTTTCAATTACAATTGTAATCTTAGGTTATAGTTAAAATTATAAGATAAGTTACAAATAAACAGAATAGAAAATAAGAGATTTTCATTTATATGCTTAATTCTAATAACGCAGTTATTATGCTGCTATGTATAATAATTAAATTATTTTTTTATAATAACAATAAATTATAGATGTGATAAAAACAAAAAAACGAATACTGAAATATTAGAAAATATCGAAATTAAACAAAAAAACTATCATCGTTACACTGCCATACATTCGCAATACATAGGAAATCATTTCCATACACAGAAAATTTTGTAAAAATACTTAGATGTAAAGACTTAATCCAAAATTTTCCAAAAACTGAAAATTAAACGAAAATCTTATCTAAAGTCCGTATTATAGTCTTCTCCCTAGAACTAAACTAGAACTAAACTAGAACTGAACTAGAACTGAACTAGAACTGAACTAGAACTGAACTAGAACTGAACTAGAACTGAACTAGAACTGAACTAGAACTGAACTAGAACTGAACTAGAACTGAACTAGAACTGAACTAGAACTGAACTAGAACTGAACTAGAACTGAACTAGAACTGAACTAGAACTGAACTAGAACTGAACTAGAACTGAACTAGAACTGAACTAGAACTGAACTAGAACTGAACTAGAACTGAACTAGAACTGAACTAGAACTGAACTAGAACTGAACTAGAACTGAACTAGAACTGAACTAGAACTGAACTAGAACTGAACTAGAACTGAACTAGAACTGAACTAGAACTGAACTAGAACTGAACTAGAACTGAACTAGAACTGAACTAGAACTGAACTAGAACTGAACTAGAACTGAACTAGAACTGAACTAGAACTGAACTAGAACTGAACTAGACTGAACTAGAACTGAACTAGAACTGAACTAGAACTGAACTAGAACTGAACTAGAACTGAACTAGAACTGAACTAGAACTGAACTAGAACTGAACTAGAACTGAACTAGAACTGAACTAGAACTGAACTAGAACTGAACTAGAACTGAACTAGAACTGAACTAGAACTGAACTAGAACTGAACTAGAACTGAACTAGAACTGAACTAGAACTGAACTAGAACTGAACTAGAACTGAACTAGAACTGAACTAGAACTGAACTAGAACTGAACTAGAACTGAACTAGAACTGAACTAGAACTGAACTAGAACTGAACTAGAACTGAACTAGAACTGAACTAGAACTGAACTAGAACTGAACTAGAACTGAACTAGAACTGAACTAGAACTGAAAGAACTGAACTAAACTGAACTAGAACTGAACTAGAACTGAACTAGAACTGAACTAGAACTGAACTAGAACTGAACTAGAACTGAACTAGAACTGAACTAGAACTGAACTAGAACTGAACTAGAACTGAACTAGAACTGAACTAGAACTGAACTAGAACTGAACTAGAACTGAACTAGAACTGAACTAGAACTGAACTAGAACTGAACTAGAACTGAACTAGAACTGAACTAGAACTGAACTAGAACTGAACTAGAACTGAACTAGAACTGAACTAGAACTGAACTAGAACTGAACTAGAACTGAACTAGAACTGACTAGAACTGAACTAGAACTGAACTAGAACTGAACTAGAACTGAACTAGAACTGAACTAGAACTGAACTAGAACTGAACTAGAACTGAACTAGAGAACTAGAAGAACTAGAACTGAACTAGAACTGAACTAGAACTGAACTAGAACTGACTAGAACTGAACTAACTGAACTAGAACTGAATTAGAACTGAACTAGAACTGAACTAGAACTGAACTAGGACTGAATTAGAACTGAACTAGTACTGAACGAACTGAACTAGAATTGAACTAGAACTGAACTAGACCTGAACTAGAACTGAACTAGGACTGA
This sequence comes from Lucilia sericata, assembly GCF_015586225.1. NCBI lineage: Eukaryota > Metazoa > Arthropoda > Insecta > Diptera > Calliphoridae > Lucilia > Lucilia sericata. The sequence goes on from NW_023995275.1 coordinate 22,107, forward strand.
ATTAGAACTGAACTAGTACTGAACTAGAACTGAACTAGTACTGAACTAGAACAGAACTAGAACTGAACTTGGACTAACTAGAACTGAACTAGAACTGAACTAGGACTGAATAGAACTGAACTAATACTGAACTAGAACTGAACTAGTACTGAACTAGAACTGAACTAGAACTGAACTAGAACTGAACTAGAACTGAACTAGAACTGAACTAGAACTGAAGTAGAGCTGAACTAGAACTGAACTAGTACTGAACTAGAATAGAACTAGAACTGAACTTGGACTAAACTAGACAGTTTATTCCAATTGAGATCCCTTATATCAGATTCTGATTAGCTTCATCCCCGTCGTTGTATATCTTCAACGTATTGAAGGCTCCATAGTCCAAATATTGGATAAAAATTAAAAGTGTGTATGATACAACTAGAATTTCTCGAGTACCTACCACAGTAAATTTGTGTAATGATAACGTAACCGTTTTGTTTAACTTCTACATTAATTTTTACTTAATTAAAATGCCAACTTAATGGTTTATTTTATTTTGCTAAAAACTATTGTTTCTTTTTACTTTTTGTTAAACTACTAATAATTGTTTATAAATTGTTTGTTTTTGTTTTATAAAATCGATAACATATACATATTTGCCATAACTGAATTTATAGCATTGTTCTGTGTATAATACAATAAGTCTATTAAAAAAGAACTGTTTGATACTAATAATATATTAGATTTTTTTGCTGATTTTGTTATTGTTGTAATAAAGAGTATAAAATCTCTTGATTATAATCATTGGTTATCGAAATAGGGTTTGTTATATATTAATATTTTTATTAAACTTATGTAAAACTAAACTTAAGGTTTTTTGTCCTAATACATCTTACGTTTGTTTGCTGGTTGCTTGGTTTCTTTTTACGCCACGTTTGCTTAGCTATTTAACAATGTTTTTTGTTTATTGTTTTATGATTTAGCTTATCTTCTAATTTGTTAAATCTGTAGAGGATTTTGTTACATTTTCCAATTTCTGCAAAATTTCCTGTTGTAGATTCATAAATTTTGGGAAAAATTCCTCCATTAATTTAACTTTACGTTCCTCTAGACGTAAACGTTTACGATTGATTTCTCCTTGCTCGACAAGTAGAACATTCTTTTACGCACCTCTTCTAATAAAGTCCCTCCAAAGAATCACTTGTTACGGGTGTAACGGCCGCACTAATGGACGATGAGCGATTACGTTTACGTGGAGAGGCTGCTACAGCCATTGCTTTTGGTGGTTGCATGGCTAAATTGTTGTTAGGGGGCATGATTGTAAAATTGACAATACCATCGGCGTTTGCATTATTATTATGATTTTGTACCGTACGATTTCTTATCAACAGAGAATTGGGATTATTACTGTGTATTTGTGAGTTTTCTAAATTTGTAGAATTTCTGCTGCATGAGGAACTTGTGATGAATGTAATGATTGATTATCTAGCATATGTATATCAGTTGAATTATTCATGCCATCATCTGTGCCACCATCCGTCCTTAGCTCATTTGTTAGCGTTAGCTCAGTGAAACCTTCTTGTTTTAAATCATTTTCGATTTCTTGTTTGATTTCCAATTGATCGCTGCCAAATAAATCGGTACTGAAAATATTACCCGATTGTGAATTGTTGCTGAAGAGATTTTGGTCGGATAATGATGACTGCAAAAAATTTGAAAATTGTAAGTTAGAGACATTGGTATGAAGCTTGTTTAAGTTCAGTTCTAGTTCAGTTCTACTACAGTTCTAGTACAGTTTTAGTTGAGATCCAGTTCAGTTCTAAATCAGTTCTAGTTCAGTTCTAGTTCAGTTCTAGTTCAGTTCTAGTTCAGTTCTAGTTCAGTACTAGTTCAGTTCTAGTTCAGTTCTAGTTCAGTTCTAGTTCAGTTCTAGTTCAGTTCTAGTTCAGTTCTAGTTCAGTTCTAGTTCAGTTCTAGTTCAGTTCTAGTTCAGTTCTAGTTCAGTTCTAGTTCAGTTCTAGTTCAGTTCTAGTTCAATTCTAGTTCAGTTCTAGTTCAGTTCTTGTTCAGTTCTAGTTCAGTTCTAGTTCAGTTCTAGTTCAGTTCTAGTTCAGTTCTAGTTCAGTTCTAGTTCAGTTCTAGTTCGGTTCTAGTTCAGTTCTAGTTCAGTTCTAGTTCAGTTCTAGTTCAGTTCTAGTTCAGTTCTAGTTCAGTTCTAGTTCATTCAGTTCTAGTTCAGTTCTAGTTCAGTTCTAGTTCAGTTCTAGTTCAGTTCTAGTTCAGTTCTAGTTCAGTTCTAGTTCAGTTCTAGTTCAGTTCTAGTTCAGTTCTAGTTCAGTTCTAGTTCAGTTCTAGTTCAGTTCTAGTTCAGTTCTAGTTCAGTTCTAGTTCAGTTCTAGTTCAGTTCTAGTTCAGTTCTAGTTCAGTTCTAGTTCAGTTCTAGTTCAGTTCTGTTCAGTTCTAGTTCAGTTCTAGTTCAGTTCTAGTTCAGTTCTAGTTCAGTTCTAGTTCAGTTCTTGTTCAGTTCTAGTTCAGTTCTAGTTCAGTTCTAGTTCAGTTCTAGTTCAGTTCTAGTTCAGTTCTAGTTCAGTTCTAGTTCTAGTTCAGTTCTAGTTCAGTTCTAGTTCAGTTCTAGTTCAGTTCTAGTTCAGTTCTAGTTCAGTTCTAGTACAGTTCTAGTACAGTTCTAGTTCAGTTCTAGTTCAGTTCTAGTTCAGTTCTAGTTCAGTTCTAGTTCAGTTCTAGTTCAGTTCTAGTTCAGTTCTAGTTCAGTTCTAGTTCAGTTCTAGTTCAGTTCTAGTTCAGTTCTAGTTCAGTTCTAGTTCAGTTCTAGTTCAGTTCTAGTTCAGTTCTAGTTCAGTTCTAGTTCAGTTCTAGTTCAGTTCTAGTTCAGTTCTAGTTCAGTTCTAGTTCAGTTCTAGTTCAGTTCTAGTTCAGTTCTAGTTCAGTTCTAGTTCAGTTCTAGTTCAGTTCTAGTTCAGTTCTAGTTCAGTTCTAGTTCAGTTCTAGTTCAGTTCTAGTTCAGATCTAGTTCAGTTCTAGTTCAGTTCTAGTTCAGTTCTAGTTCAGTTCTAGTTCAGTTCTAGTTCAGTTCTAGTTCAGTTCTAGTTCAGTTCTAGTTCAGTTCTAGTTCAGTTCTAGTTCAGTTCTAGTTCAGTTCTAGTTCAGTTCTAGTTCAGTTCTAGTTCAGTTCTAGTTCAGTTCTAGTTCAGTTCTAGTTCAGTTCTAGTTCAGTTCTAGTTCAGTTCTAGTTCAGTTCTAGTTCAGTTCTAGTTCAGTTCTAGTTCAGTTCTAGTTCAGTTCTAGTTCAGTTCTAGTTCAGTTCTAGTTCAGTTCTAGTTAAGTTCTAGTTAAGTTCTAGTTCAGTTCTAGTTCAGTTCTAGTTCAGTTCTAGTTCAGTTCTAGTTCAGTTCTAGTTCAGTTCTAGTTCAGTTCTAGTTCAGTTCTAGTTCAGTTCTAGTTCAGTTCTAGTTCAGTTCTAGTTCAGTTCTAGTTCAGTTCTAGTTCAGTTCTAGTTCAGTTCTAGTTCAGTTCTAGTTCAGTTCTAGTTCAGTTCTAGTTCAGTTCTAGTTCAGTTCTAGTTCAGTTCTAGTTCAGTTCTAGTTCTAGTTCAGTTCTAGTTCAGTTCTAGTTCAGTTCTAGTTCAGTTCTAGTTCAGTTCTAGTTCAGTTCTAGTTCAGTTCTAGTTCAGTTCTAGTTCAGTTCTAGTTCAGTTCTAGTTCAGTTCTAGTTCAGTTCTAGTTCAGTTCTAGTTCAGTTCTAGTTCAGTTCTAGTTCAGTTCTAGTTCAGTTCTAGTTCAGTTCTAGTTCAGTTCTAGTTCAGTTCTAGTTCAGTTCTAGTTCAGTTCTAGTTCAGTTCTAGTTCAGTCTAGTTCAGTTCTAGTTCAGTTCTAGTTCAGTTCTAGTTCAGTTCTAGTTCAGTTCTAGTTCAGTTCTAGTTAGTTCTAGTTCAGTTCTAGTTCAGTTCTAGTTCAGTTCTAGTTCAGTTCTAGTTCAGTTCTAGTTCAGTTCTAGTTCAGTTCTAGTTCAGTTCTAGTTCAGTTCTAGTTGTTCTAGTTCAGTTCTAGTTCAGTTCTAGTTCAGTTCTAGTTCAGTTCTAGTTCAGTTCTAGTTCAGTTCTAGTTCAGTTCTAGTTCAGTTCTAGTTCAGTTCTAGTTCAGTTCTAGTTCAGTTCTAGTTCAGTTCTAGTTCAGTTCTAGTTCAGTTCTAGTTCAGTTCTAGTTCAGTTCTAGTTCAGTTCTAGTTCAGTTCTAGTTCAGTTCTAGTTCAGTTCTAGTTCAGTTCTAGTTCAGTTCTAGTTCAGTTCTAGTTCAGTTCTAGTTCAGTTCTAGTTCAGTTCTAGTTCAGTTCTAGTTCAGTTCTAGTTCAGTTCTAGTTCAGCTCTAGTTCAGTTCTAGTTCAGTTCTAGTTCAGTTCTAGTTCAGTTCTAGTTCAGTTCTAGTTCAGTTCTAGTTCAGTTCTAGTTCAGTTCTAGTTCAGTTCTAGTTCAGTTCTAGTTCAGTTCTAGTTCAGTTTTAGTTCAGTTCTAGTTAGTTCTAGTTCAGTTCTAGTTCAGTTCTAGTTCAGTTCTAGTTCAGTTCTAGTTCAGTTTTAGTTCAGTTCTAGTTCTAGTTCAGTTCTAGTTCAGTTCTAGTTCAGTTCTAGTTCAGTTCTAGTTCAGTTCTAGTTCTAGTTCAGTTCTAGTTCAGTTCTAGTTCAGTTCTAATTCAGTTCTAGTTCAGTTCTAATTCAGTTCTAGTTCAGTTCTAGTTCAGTTCTAGTTCAGTTCTAGTTCAGTTCTAGTTCAGTTCTAGTTCAGTTCAGTTCAGTTCTAGTTCAGTTCTAGTTCAGTTCTAGTTCAGTTCTAGTTCAGTTCTAGTTCAGTTCTAGTTCAGTTCTAGTTCAGTTCTAGTTCAGTTCTAGTTCAGTTCTAGTTCAGTTCTAGTTCAGTTCTAATTCAATTCTAATTCAGTTCTAATTCAGTTCTAGTTCAGTTTCTAGTTCAGTTCTAGTTCAGTTCTAGTTCAGTTCTAGTTCAGTTCTAGTTCAGTTCTAGTTCAGTTCTAGTTCAGTTCTAGTTCAGTTCTAGTTCAGTTCTAGTTCAGTTCTAGTTCAGTTCTAGTTCAGTTCTAGTTCAGTTCTAGTTCAGTTCTAGTTCAGTTCTAGTTCAGTTCTAGTTCAGTTCTAGTTCAGTTCTAGTTCAGTTCTAGTTCAGTTCTAGTTCAGTTCTAGTTCAGTTCTAGTTCAGTTCTAGTTCAGTTCTAGTTCAGTTCTAGTTCAGTTCTAGTTCAGTTCTAGTTCAGTTCTAGTTCAGTTCTAGTTCAGTTCTAGTTCAGTTCTAATTCAGTTCTAATTCAGTTCTAGTTCAGTTCTAGTTCAGTTCTAGTTCAGTTCTAGTTCAGTTCTAGTTCAGTTCTAGTTCAGTTCTAGTTCAGTTCTAGTTCAGTTCTAGTTCAGTTCTAGTTCAGTTCTAGTTCAGTTTCTAGTTCAGTTCTAGTTCAGTTCTAGTTCAGTTCTAGTTCAGTTCTAGTTCAGTTCTAGTTCAGTTCTAGTTCAGTTCTAGTTCAGTTCTAGTTCAGTTCTAGTTCAGTTCTAGTTCAGTTCTAGTTCAGTTCTAGTTCAGTTCTAGTTTCTAGGTGCTAGTTCAGTTCTAGTCAGTTATAGTTTAGTTCTAGTTCAGTTCTAGTTCAGTTCTAGTTCAGTTCTAGTTCCGTTCTAGTCAGTTCTAGTTCAGTTCTAAGTTCAGTTCTAGTTCAGTTCTAGTTCAGTTCAGTTCCGTTTCTAGTCAGTTCTAAGTTCAGTTCTAGTTCAGTTCTAGTTCAGTTCTAATCAGTTCTAGTTAGTTCTAATTCAGTTCTAGTCAGTTCTAGTTCAGTTAGTTCAGTTCTAGTTCAGTTCTAGTTCAGTCTAGTTCAGTCTAGTTCAGTTCTAGTTCAGTTCTAGTCAGTTCTAGTTCAGTTCTAGTTCAGTTCTAGTTCAGTTCTAGTTCAGTTCTAGTTCAGTTCTAGTTCAGTTCTAGTTCAGTTCTAGTTCAGTTCTTAGTCAGTTCTAGTTCAGTTCTAGTTCAGTTCTAGTTCAGTTCTAGTTCGTTATAGTTCAGTCTAGTTCAGTTCTAGTTCAGTTCTAGTTCAGTTCTAGTTCAGTTCTAGTTCTAGTCAGTTCTAGTTCAGTTCTAGTTCTAGTTCAGTCAGTTCTAAGTTCAGTTCTAGTTCAGTTCTAGTTCAGTTCTAGTTCAGTTCTAGTTCAGTTCTAGTTCAGTTCTAGTTCGTTCTAGTATTCAGTTCAGTTCTAGTTCAGTTCTAGTTCAGTTCTAGTTCAGTTCTAGTTCAGTTCTAGTTCATTCTAGTTCAGTTCTAGTTCAGTTCTAGTTCAGTTCTAGTTCAGTTCTAGTTCAGTTCTAGTTCAGTTCTAGTTCAGTTCTAGTTCAGTTCTAGTTCAGTTCTAGTTCAGTTCTAGTTCAGTTCTAGTTCAGTTCTAGTTCAGTTCTAGTTCAGTTCTAGTTCAGTTCTAGTTCAGTTCTAGTTCAGTTCTAGTTCAGTTCTAGTTCAATTCTAGTTCAATTCTAGTTCAGTTCTAGTTCAGTTCTAGTTCAGTTCTAGTTTAGTTTAGTTCAGTTCTAGTTCAGTTGTAGTTCAGTTCTAGTTCAGTTCTAGTTCAGTTCTAGTTCAGTTCTAGTTCAGTTCTAGTTCAGTTCTAATTCAGTTCTAGTTCAGTTCTAGTTCAGTTCTAGTTCAGTTCTAGTTCAGTTCTAGTTCAGTTCTAGTTCAGTTCTAGTTCAGTTCTAGTTCAGTTCTAGTTCAGTTCTAGTTCAGTTCTAGTTCAGTTCTAGTTCAGTTCTAGTTCAGTTCTAGTTCAGTTCTAGTTCAGTTCTAGTTCAGTTCTAGTTCAGTTCTAGTTCAGTTCTAGTTCAGTTCTAGTTCAGTTCTAGTTCAGTTCTAGTTCAGTTCTAGTTCAGTTCTAGTTCAGTTCTAGTTCAGTTCTAGTTCAGTTCTAGTTCAGTTCTAGTTCAGTTCTAGTTCAGTTCTAGTTCAGTTCTAGTTCAGTTCTAGTTCAGTTCGTTCAGTTCTAGTTCAGTTCTAGTTCAGTTCTAGTTCAGTTCTAGTTCAGTTCTAGTTCAGTTCTAGTTCAGTTCTAGTTCAGTTCTAGTTCAGTTCTAGTTCAGTTCTAGTTCAGTTCTAGTTCAGTTCTAGTTCAGTTCTAGTTCAGTTCTAGTTCAGTTCTAGTTCAGTTCTAGTTCAGTTCTAGTTCAGTTCTAGTTCAGTTCTAGTTCAGTTCTAGTTCAGTTCTAGTTTAGTGCTAGTTTACTTGTGGTTCTGCTATACTACTTACACTGCTCATATTAACTTCATCGGTTAACTGATGATCGGTGTTATGGGACTGGCTTAGATTAATGCCCTGCTCTGTTAAATTGGACATATTCGATATACTGCTGGGAGATGGGGGTTGGGTAGCACAATTTAATAACTCTGTAGGCGAAACATCACGATTATTTTCCAATGCTTCCGGGGGCACCGGTTCATCGTCTTTAGAACGATATTGATTCTTTAAGATTCTCTCCACAATATCGTATTTCTTCCATTTTACGGCATTTTTATCCATTTCTAAATTCTTTTTAACTTGTCTGTAAAGAAATTACAAGAGTTAATATTTGCTGGTTAAAATTGATCAAAAAAACTTTACCTGAACTTAGCCCTTGTCTGATTAACTTTACACTGCACTTCCTCAGGCTTGACATCTATATTAAAACGTTCCCTCATCTCATCCGACCATTTGGCAAAGAATATGGTATTTTTACCATGTCTGGTTAATCGCCAATTTTCCCTACCCCATATTTCATAGAATTTCTCCTCTTCCTTGGGCGTCCAGTAGCGCCTGTGTTTAGTTTTTGACTCGGCGTCTATATTGTTTTCCTGCTCATTTAGGGGATTAAGCATTGCAACTTCATTGTTGTGTTCTGCTTGTGCTTTTGGTGGCGGCGGTGGTTGTGCTGGGGGCTCCGATGCATCAACTGCTGCTGCTGCCGTCGACTCCGTCGTTGCATTAGAATCCTCTGTTGTGTCAATATTTTCTTTAGGTGGTGCTTCATTTTCTGTATTCTCCTCTGTTTTAACTTCTAGCATTTTGCACACGTTTATCTTACAAATTATTTACTGTTTATATTTCTGTTTTTTATTTATTTAGTGAAAAATTTGCACACTTTTTTCTTGTAATCTGAAATAATTATTAGTATTTTTATTGCAGCCGTAGCGGCGAAAAATTTTTGTATTATTTGTGGTGTAGTTAATTTAGCGATTTCTACAACGTAATTGCTTTTTAATAGCTAATAAGAGCTATTTCTGTTAATTAAACAGCGGTTATTGTATAAAGAAAGGAGTTGGCATCATTTTTTGCACTCACTCACGTACGAATTCCTCTTCTTGCCGAAAATATTCATTGTGGAATAATATCATAGAGAAAGAGTTGACATATATATATCAGAGATGGAATTACAATATTATAATTGTATAAAACAGCATTAAAAAATTTTGATTTTTTGATTCTTTTTTTATTATTTTTTAGACTAGACTTTAAACTAGACCATATTTGTATTTTTTTATTCTTATTGCACCAAATATTTTTTAGACTAGACTATAAACTAGACCATACTAGAATTTTATATAAAAAAATTCTAGGCTAATTTTATTTATTTATTTATTTTAGTATTAGTGATTTTCTACATTTGCTTTCAGCAGTTGTAGTTTACTGTCAGGCAACACTTTTGTCATTATACATCAAAAATACAACTCTGTTACTCTCGTCAAGTTTTAAATGTAGTTGTTGTTGCTGTTTTTAACATTTTCACCCCAGTTGTTTTGTTTATATTTTTTCTTGGGAAAAATTTGCGACTGAAAAATTTTCTTTTTGCAATCGATTACAATTTTCTGCGAAATTTTAAAAACAACTTGAAATAATGACTGATTTACAACCCAATGGGGAACCTAAAAAGATATATCTCAGCAAACCTCTCGAACAGCCAGCCCTCAAAAATGGATCTATAGCAGTGAACACTCCTCAACCTATAGCAGCCAGCACTCCTCAACAGTGGAGATCTTTAAGAAGTTGCTCGGGAGATATGGTACGTATACCGCCGAGACGCCATCAACCACCGGTGGATAAGACGGGTGAAGAACATTTGAGTAATCACAAGAAACAACGTTACTGGAATTCCTGGGAGGAGTTGTATTTGGTAGAATTGTGGCGTCGCTACAAGGAAGAATTGACCATAGTGAATGTGCCTTTGCCGGTGTATCGTAAGATGATGATAGCCATGCGTAATCGGAATATGATAGTTACAGCTCAGGATTGCCGGCGTAAGGTCAATACCCTTAACACGAGATACAAGTAAGTTTTTAATTTAACGAATAGATTGATTAATGCTTATTTGTTTTGAATTTCTAGGCAAGAATTACAGAAAATGGAATCATCTGGTTGCAAATCCGAATGGCGTTTGTTTCCTCTTATACACTGTGTTTTGCAACCTAAAATTAAAGAATTTGATCCTTGGCATGAAACGATTGTAAGTATAGTATATTTTTTTAATTTGTTTAATAATTTTAAACTTATATTTCTTCCTATTCTCAGATTATCAAAAAGCTCTTAGATAAAATACCCAAACCAGTGGAAGTTGACGCCCCCACACTAGCCCTAAACCATCAAAACAACAGCCATCAGTATCCTACTTATCAAACACGCAATCCTCCCACTTCAACTCAAGTCAATTCTTATCAGCACCGTACTCACGTTTCCTCTGGCGTCTATACAGATTCCTATTCACCTTACAATCGGCTACAATCTTCGTCACAGGGTCGTTTTGAAAAACCGTCTATTTTACCCTTCCGCAATATAACCATGGAGAAAATTGAACAATTGCGCCAGGATAACAATCGTTTAGCCGAACAACGAGATGCTGATCTTAAATCTTTACATTTGGAAGAAGAAAATTTCCGTTGTTTTGAGACTTTCATACGCATCTGGACGGAACAGAAGGAAATGGAATTAAGACGTGTTCAACTAATGTCTGAACAAAATGTTATTAGTATAGAAAATGAAGAAAATCAGAATGTCGAGCAGCATCAGCTGCAGGAAACAGTAACAGCTAAATGATATAATTATTACTTAGTATTGACTTTATTTATATTTTAGTTATTTGGATTATTATTAAAATATTCTGCATCGAAACTTTTGCAGAATTGTGAAATTTTTTTGTGTTGTGTTTAAAAAAAAAAAACGTAATTATTTTTAATAAAAATTGACTTGATTTTAAAATTAAACTAAGATTTCGCTTTAATTCATCGTTAGTTTTAGTATTGCCTAAATTGACATAAGAAATTTTTCATGTCTGGACGCCTGATATGTTCTATGGAGAAAAATGTTCTTAACAATCGGAGTGACATGTTTTCTGTTAAGAAAATTTTTATATTATGGCATGTTTTTTTATTAATAAAATGTTCATTATATTTTCTGTGGAGTTTTCATGTCATGACATATTTTTGTTAAGAAATTTTTATATCATGACATATTTTTGTTAAGACAATTTTATGTCATGATGAAATTTCTGTTAAAAAATTAAAAAGTTTTTAATAAGTTCCATTTAAAACAATTTTTTTTAGTTTCCTTTCGTTTATTTTGAATAAAATCTCTTTTTTTTTCTACTTAAAAGTTTTCTTTTCTCAATTTCCAAAATCCATTTAGTTAAAATTGTTTTATATATTTTAAATTAACTTAAAACTTTATACTTAAAAATAAAAGAATTTAAATAAATTGTAGATTTGATATAATAATAAAATTATATTTTTGTTATTATTTTAAACGAAAAATGGGAGAGTTTTAAACCAAAGAATGTTTAAAGAAGCTTAAAATTAATTATTTAAATAAAATTATTAATATATATAAACATGTTTAGAGAGAGAGAGAGAAATAATTTTGAAAGGCAGATTAATGTTTAAAAGAAAACTAATTAAAAAATCGTTAAATTGTTTGCTATTTTTGTTTTGATAAATACAATATTTTGACTTTTAACAAATTAAAACAAATTTTATAATTTGTTTAATAATTTGCTTTTTAACAAATTTAAATATCTTTTAATGCTAAAAAGAGTCTGTTATTAAACATTTTAAATTGTTTTTTCTCTTACATTTCGTTTTAAGTTCTTATATTTATGTATTTTATGTTGTTTTTCTTTATAATTGTATAAGATTTCGTTAGTTTTATATAAATGCCTAGTAATTTTTGTAATTATTTATTAAATTATTGTTTTTTTCCATTCAATTATACTGTACGCCTGTCTGTCTGTGTTTAAATAACAATGTTTTTCGTTTAATTTGTTTATAGGTTGTTGTGATTCTATTTAGTTTGTTAGTGTTTTATTAACTCTAAAGGCCTAGATATGAGCATAAAGTAAATGCGCCAAATAGCACCAAAACTATGAGCATTATAGCCAACCAAGCGGGCATGGTGCCTGTAGGAAAATATAAAAACAAATTAGAAATGTATAACAATTTGTCCGTCATACGGGTAATATAAGGAAACTTACGTCTATGTTGCAAACTGTGTATGCACACTTTATTGTCTACGGATATAGATAAAACTGCAGCTTCGGTATCACTAGATATGGGTGGTCCTTCCTCATTGGTTACGGGCAAGAATTGTAAACCAGTCACAAACATTGAGTGAGCATTGGGTATAAGGAGAACACGCTAAAATACAAATACAATGTTAAGAGACCTTTTAAGTTTATTTCTTTCCATTATTACTCACCTGTAAACTAAAGCCAATATACATGGAAATACTACCCGAAAACATGGTACCAACGGCAACAAAACGACCATCATCTCTCACGGCCAAAGAGGCTAAACTTTCATCTATGGCCACAGCTAAACGTATTTTACCCGTCGTACTTTCCCACTGCTGTAAGTAACCCCTCTGTTTGCCTACTTTACCCAGAGGATTGGTAATGGTAAAGAGACGATATTTATCCCTTTGGGCCTCTATAGTACCATAACGACAACGTTTAAATAGATATTTAGCTCCCTCTGGTGTATCCCATTTTAAATCATAGACCTTTTTCGTAGTGGCCACATCCCATACGATGCCTTGACCATCTTTGGCAATGGTAACGATATATTTCGAATCAGGACTTATGTCAATATCATCTATCTCCTTAGTATGAGCTCTAAAACAAAAAAAAAAAAATTAAAAACATCAATAAATTTTTTAAATTATCATAAAAAATATAAAAAACTTACTCTATATCAGCGGATTTAATCATTTGTGGAAAAGACCACACTCTCAGATGACCATCGGTACCACCAGTACACATTATATGACCATTAGGTGAAATCCTCACTACTCTTTGTAGAGGATCTGCGGTTAGGAAATCTGTTTGTATAGAATCCGCTGCCTTAATATCGAATTTTAAAATACGCCTGAGATTTGCATTTTGATCTTGTTTATTTGTGGTCTTAGCCTCTGCTCCTCCCGCAGCATGACCATTAGGTAAATCTTCTACACCCGAAGCTGTGGTACGACGTTGTCTTACACCATTTTCATTGACATGCATTTCTAGGGGTGATTTTTGAGATTTTTCTTCTTGTGTAACAGAAATTTCCTCTTTACCATCCTCACTCACTACTCGGGGATTAACAAAATACATTTGACAATGAGACTCTTGGCCGGCACACAAAAATGAGCGTCTACCATCATTGCGGACAGCAAAATTCATTACCACATTGGCTCCAGTTTCGTGACGTACCACCTCTTGGGCACAAAAGTGTTGTCCGTTATGGTAAATTTCATAAATTTCCTAAAATATAAAATAATTAGTAAGAATTCTTGTGGTTTTCATAAAAAAAAACTTACAAAACCATTTGCTACTCCTGTCTTACTGGCACCGCCACCACCAGCCACTAAAACATGTCGACTAGTTAACATTTCCACTGCATACAAAGGAAAATTCACTCTGGCCAATAGACCATCACTTGGTTTTCTAGTTGGTGCCATGTCTGCTTATCTTTTTGTGGTCTGTCTTTGACCTTTCCCCTATTTACTTAACAATTTATAAACTATTGTTTTTTTTTTTGTAACAAATTATTGGCTTTTTATCAGCTGCTGCTATTGTCTAACAAAATTACTAGGTTTAGTTTTTTCTTTTGTTGTAAAAAATCTATTTTGTCACCAATCTATTTTTTCCGTCAGAGTCTCGCCTCCTTTTTTCTTGACTGCTTCTGTTTTTTTGATATTTATTTAGGATTTTTATTTAATTGCTATATTGTTGTTAAGTATGGCCTTAATGTAATTGTTTACAATAATTATTTTGTTAGTTTTTTAAACAAAATTTTAGTATTTTATTCATTTTTTCTAGTTTTTTTGTATTGAGAAAGTTCCACGTACGTATTGTGGTGTAGTGAACGGAGCCCTGTGCCGACAAACATTGACAGCGACACCGGCGGCAGACACCAAAAACGTCGGCAACGGCATAAAATCTACTGTAAGCCGGCAAGGTTTACAGCTAAGTTTTTTAAATTTTCAAAGATTTCAAATAAAAACGGAATTCGAGAGAAAAAAGTTGGATTTTGTATATGTATAATTTATAACAACAAAATATAGCAAGCACAAAAGTTGTGTGAGAAATTATGCAGGGATGGAAAAAAATAAAAAAATATATATATTTTAAAAAATTTGATTAATTCTTAAAAATTAAAAACAAATCCTTTCAGCGAGTTTTATGATGATCGGCAATTTTGGTGACTCTGGGAAAAGATCCAAAAAGAATCAATGATTTCGTACTAGGGTTCTATAGTTGAAACGAAAAGTCGACTTTTCGACTTTTTGCATTTAGTTAAAACTCGACTTTTCGACCTTTCGACTTTTTCCATTTTATGAAAAGTTGATTTTTCGACTTTTCGACCTTTTTCATTTATTTAAAAGTCGACTTTTAGACTTTTCGACTTTTAGTATTTTATAAATGGTCGACTTTTCGACTTTTTCCGACTTTTCGACCTTTTCCGACTTTTTTCGACTTTTCGACTTTTTCCGACTTTTTCCGACTTTTTTCGACTTTTTTCGACTTTTCGACTTTTTTCGACTTTTTCCGACTTTTTTCAACTTTTCGACTTTTTCCGACTTTTCGATTTTTTACGACTTTTTGACTATTTTCGACTTATTTCGACTTTTTTTCGACTTTTTTCGACTATTTTTTACTTTTTTCGAGTTTTTCCGACTATTTTAGAGTTTTTGACCTCTTTTCCACTTTTTTAAAATTTTCGACTATTTTCGACTTTTCGACTTTTTTCGACTTTTTCCGACTTTTCGACTTTTTCCGACTATTCGACTTTTTTCGACTTTTCGACTTTTTTCGACTTATCGACTTTTTTCGACTTTTCGACTTTTTTCGATTTTTCGACTTTTTTCGACTTTTCGACTTTTATTTACGAAGTCGACTTTTCGACTTTTTTCATAGACGATAGTCGAGTTATCGACTTTTTTGGAACAAAATAGTCGACTTCGACTTTTCGACTTTTTTCGACAAAACGTCGATTGTTCGATTATTCGAAAGTCGATTTATAGAACCCTATTTTGTACTTAGGAAAACACACCGTAACACCTGGCGTTTTTATGGCAGTGTTGTTTAATCACTACCTGAATATTTCGGATATTTCCCCAGGGCATGGAAAGGGCAAATATAGTGCCAATTCTTAAACCAAGGACTGATCCAGGACAATGTGCCAGCTACAGGCCGATATCACTACTATCTCCCTTCGGTAAATTATTGGAAACATTTTTACTGACGAAGCTAATTGACGGTTTGACTGAGGGTAATTCCTTACTGGATGAAAAATTTGGTTTTAGGAAGGGTCATTCGACTTTCCATGCGTTGACGGTATTTGCGGACTATGTGTAATTAACAAGTAAAGGCGGGTTTCTTACTACTCAGCCAAACTAGGCATAAATTGCTGTTAGATTAAACTCGGAACAAATTTAGGCGGACTTTAACCGATGATTGTGTTTTTCAGTTATGGATTTATGAGCAGTTAACTTTGTCAGTACTGACAACTAGGGTTCTATAAATCGACTTTCGAATAATCGAACAATCGACTTTTTGTCGAAAAAAGTCGAAAAGTCGAAGTCGACTATTTTGTTTCAAAAAAGTCGATAACTCGACTATCGTCTGTGAAAAAAGTCGACTTTGTGAATAAAAGTCGAAAAAAGTCGATAAGTCGAAAAAAGTCGAATAAAGTCGAAAAAAGTCGAAAAAAGTCGAGAAGTCGTAAAAAGTCGAAAATAGTCAAAAATTTTAAAAAAGTGGAAAAAAAGTCAAAAACTCTAAAATAGTCGGAAAAACTCGAAAAAAGTCAAAAAATAGTCGGAAAAAAGTAGAAAGAAGTCGAAAATAGTCAAAAAGTCGAAAAAAATCGAAAAGTCGAAAAAAGTCGAAAAGTCGAAAAAGTCGAAAAAAGTCGAAAAGTCGAAAAAAGTCGACTATTTATAAAATACTTATAGTCGAAAAGTCTCAAAGTCGACTTTTATTTAAATGAAAAAAGTCGAAAAGTCGAAAAATCGACTTTTCATAAAATGCAAAAAGTCGAAAAGTCGACTTTTAACTAAATGAAAAAAGTCGAAAAGTCGACTTTTCGTTTCAACTATAGAACCCTACTGACAACAATTTAATCAAAAACATAGTCGGCTTAAAGCCGAATCGGGTCTCTGGTGGTGTAGTGAATAGTAGGTGAATGTTGGCAACGGCTTAAAATCTCTAGTAAGCCGGCAAAGTTTTCAGATAAGTTTTTAAAATTTCTACGATTTTAAATAAAAACGGAACCCGAGAGATAATAAAATGGAATTTTGAAGCAAATATTTCAAAAATCTAGTAAAAATTTGTAACCGCTTATGGCCTATAGGCTAGGTTATTGAATATTGTTAAATAAAATAAAATAAAAATCTTTTGTTATTGCCCAAAATCCGGGAAGGAAAATTGTGTGGATAAATATGCCGGGATGGAAAAAAATTAAAAATGAATTGAAATATTTAATTATGTAACTCTTACAATTTAAAAAAATAAAAAGATTAAAAAAATGCAATTATGTATTCATATTTTAATTTATCAACACAAATTTCTGGCAATAAACCGTTGTTTTCTTTATTGATAAATAAACGGTCTTATCGTCTGATCGAAGAAGATACATATATGACATATAAATTGATAAGGCAGTGTCGATAATGAAGTTATCGTTAGTGACGATAGTTGTTGTGTGTTTTAAAGTTCGTTTTTGCATAAGGCAGTGTTTATTATTTGTTTACAAAAAATTATAAACAAATGAAAGAAAATTAGAAAAAATTAAAATTATTAACATATTTATGTAATAAACAACATTTTGTAACAAATTCAAAAACGAACTAAATACGTATGTATAATATAATTATACATACAATCTATGAAAATATTGCAAATAACCTGTTATTTTGTAAAACACTTTATGTTATTTTTAACATTTTCTCATAAGTATGTATAAAATAACTATTTTATGAAAATAATTGAAAAAAAAAAATCGAAGGGAATAATCTTGTACTAAATTTTAATAAAACTAGGCAATTTAATGTAATTTTTTAAATATGAAAATTTTAACGGACAATTTTTGTTAAGGGAATTTTTTTATAACTTTTTGTCCTAAAATTAGTACAATTATCCCTACAACATAATCCCTACTTACAGCAGTTTAAGCTTAAAAACGGCGCGAAATAGACGTGTGTCAATTTCAAGAGAATTTCAAGTTGGATTTTTTACATAGTGGTTTTCCAAAATGTTAAAACAATATCCTAAGATTGAAAGGTAAGTTCAAGGCTTGTTTTTCCATTTGGATAAAAATAGATAAACCAAACGTGGATTCTTTTACAAAAAGGTTTAAGTATTTCACATCTTGAGGGTGGTTAATTAATACAATGTTGTTAATCTTTGACGGGGTAAGACTTGTGTCGTTCCAAAGCTAAGATACAGCTGTCGCGACAAAAAATTATATGTTTACATGACAGTCCTGATCATCATTTTAGAGCAGGCCAAGCAATTCTCTGCCAAAAGTATTTTTTGTTAATGCCACGCAAGGGGCGAGCGACTTCTGTAACACAGGAAGAGAACATTCCGCTTGACAGTGTAATGTCAACCAACAGAATCTGGAATGGAAAACTAATAGTCATGCAGCGGTAGAAGATGGGGCTAAAATACTACAATGTACCGACCAAGAGTCTCACTGTGAAATGAACTTCCCTAGTTAATAGCCGTCTAATGAAAATGGGGTTAGATAAGCTCGTACCACATCTTCGGAAGTAGAAATTTTACCTAATGCTCGCTCAGCAGGAGCATCTATAGCTAAGACAACAACAACTCAAGATCAAAATGCAAATAATAGGCGAATTATAATAAAAGACGAAGCAGAAATCACAAACTATTGGCCGGAGTGAATTTTCCTATGTACGCAGTGGAAATGTTAGTGGACAGTGGAGGCGGAGATAGAAAGGCAGAAGTACAAATGGTTATGTAAGTTT
Organism: Lucilia sericata; assembly: GCF_015586225.1. Taxonomy (NCBI): domain Eukaryota; kingdom Metazoa; phylum Arthropoda; class Insecta; order Diptera; family Calliphoridae; genus Lucilia; species Lucilia sericata. Next base: position 39,642 of record NW_023995275.1, read on the forward strand.
TTTTTTTTCTTAAAACAACAAGAATTACTGATTTTGATTCTTTTATATTTTAGGAAAATTATGATAATTTCCATAATGATCAACACCTTTGTGGTCACGAAGCGGAAGCCAATGTTGAGATAAATTTTGCTGCACGAAATTATGATAGAAATTCTAGTTCAGTTCTAGTTCAGTTATACTTCAGTTCTAGTTCAGTTCTAGTTCAGTTCTAGTTCAGTTCTAGTCAGTTCTAGTTCAGTTCTAGTTCAGTTCTAGTTCAGTTCTAGTTCAGTTCTAGTTCAGTTCTAGTTCAGTTCTAGTTCAGTTCTAGTTCAGTTCTAGTTCAGTTCTAGTTCAGTTCTAGTTCAGTTCTAGTTCAGTTCTAGTTCAGTTCTAGTTCAGTTCTAGTTCAGTTCTAGTTCAGTTCTAGTTCAGTTCTAGTTCAGTTCTAGTTCAGTTCTAGTTCAGTTCTAGTTCAGTTCTAGTTCAGTTCTAGTTCAGTTCTAGTTCAGTTCTAGTTCAGTTCTAGTTCAGTTCTAGTTAGTTCAGTTCTAGTTCAGTTCTAGTTCAGTTCTAGTTCAGTTCTAGTTCAGTTCTAGTTCAGTTCTAGTTCAGTTCTAGTTCAGTTCTAGTTCAGTTCTAGTTCAGTTCTAGTTCAGTTCTAGTTCAGTTCTAGTTCAGTCTAGTTCAGTTCTAGTTCAGTTCTAGTTCAGTTCTAGTTCAGTTCTAGTTCAGTTCTAGTTCAGTTCTAGTTTCTAGTTCAGTTCTAGTTCAGTTCTAGTTCAGTTCTAGTCAGTTCTAGTTCAGTTCTAGTTCAGTCTAGTTCAGTTCTAGTTCAGTTCTAGTTCAGTTCTAGTTCAGTTCTAGTTCAGTTCTAGTTCAGTTCTAGTTCAGTTCTAGTTCAGTTCTAGTTCAGTTCTAGTTCAGTTCTAGTTCAGTTCTAGTTCAGTTCTAGTTCAGTTCTAGTTCAGTTCTAGTTCAGTTCTAGTTCAGTTCTAGTTCAGTTCTAGTTCAGTTCTAGTTCAGTTCTAGTTCAGTTCTAGTTCAGTTCTAGTTCAGTTCTAGTTCAGTTCTAGTTCAGTTCTAGTTCAGTTCTAGTTCAGTTCTAGTTCAGTTCTAGTTCAGTTCTAGTTCAGTTCTAGTTCAGTTCTAGTTCAGTTCTAGTTCAGTTCTAGTTCAGTTCTAGTTCAGTTCTAGTTCAGTTCTAGTTCAGTTCTAGTTCAGTTCTAGTTCAGTTCTAGTTCAGTTTCTAGTTCAGTTCTAGTTCAGTTCTAGTTCAGTTCTAGTAGTTCAGTTCTAGTTCAGTTCTAGTTCAGTTCTAGTTCAGTTCTAGTTCAGTTCTAGTTCAGTTCTAGTTCAGTTCTAGTTCAGTTCTAGTTCAGTTCTAGTTCAGTTCTAGTTCATTCTAGTTCAGTTCTAGTTCAGTTCTGTTCAGTTCTAGTTCAGTTCTAGTTCAGTTCTAGTTCAGTTCTAGTTCAGTTCTAGTTCAGTTCTAGGTCAGTTCTAGTTCAGTTCTAGTTCAGTTCTAGCTTCAGTTCTAGTTCATTTAGTTCAGTTCTAGTTCAGTTCTAGTTTCAGTTCTAGTTCAGTTCTAGTTCAGTTCTAGTTCAGTTCTAGTTCAGTTCTAGTTCGTTCTAGTTCAGTTCTAGTTTCAGTTCTAGTTCAGTTCTAGTTTCAGTTTCTAGTTCAGATCAGTTCTAGTTTCAGTTCTAGTTCAGTTCTAGTCAGTTCTAGTCGTCTAGTTCAGTTCTAGTTCAGTTCTAGTTTCAGTTCTAGTTCAGTTTCTAGTTCAGTTTCTAGTTTCAGTTCTAGTTCAGTTCTAGTTCAGTTCTAGTTCAGTTCTAGTTCAGTTCTAGTTCAGTTTCTAGTTCAGTTCTAGTTCAGTTCATTCAGTTCTAGTTCAGTTCTAGTTCAGTTCTAGTTCAGTTCTAGTTCAGTTCTAGTTCAGTTCTAGTTCAGTTCTAGTTCAGTTCTAGTTCAGTTCTAGTTCAGTTCTAGTTCAGTGCTAGTTCAGTTCTAGTTCAGTTCTAGTTCAGTTCTAGTTCAGTTCTAGTTCAGTTCTAGTTCAGTTCTAGTTCAGTTCTAGTTCAGTTCTAGTTCTGTTCTAGTTCAGTTCTAGTTCAGTTCTAGTTTAGTTCTAGTTTAGTTCTAGTTCAGTTCTAGTTCAGTTCTAGTTCAGTTCTAGTTCAGTTCTAGTTCAGTTCTAGTTTAGTTCTAGTTTAGTTCTAGTTCAGTTCTAGTTCAGTTCTAGTTCAGTTCTAGTTCTAGTTCAGTTCTAGTTCAGGGCAAACAGAAAGGCTTCCTACAGCCGTGGCTCTAGATGGATGTGTATCCTCACTGGCGTTGAAAGTTGATTTGTTGCCGTTGGTACCATATTTTCGGGTAGCTACCCCTGTACATCGGTGTTAGTATACATGTGAGTAATGGACAATTTTTACTTATTTTAAAATGATTATTTACAAAATTTCGCAATAATTTTGTCACTACTAAAAAATACGTTTATGTAGCATATAAATAAATTTGTTAAACCTCTAAAAATCCCCATATATTTATGAAGTATGTGGAAAAATATAAAATTTTACAACCCTAGACTTGATCCTTATAGTAGTAAAACAACAAAAATATATATGACTTTAGTTTAAGTCATTTGACTTTAACGATAAAGAAGGCAGATAAAAAATTTTACGCATACGACACCTTTGACTACAATTCATCTCATAAGCGTATACATATATGCCACAATATTTACGTTACTTTTAAAAATGTTTATTTTTTCGTTTGTTTTATAACATTTTGACCATGTTTATACCAATATATGCTGCCTGTATAAGCCAATTTTATGACCATACATTTTAAACTTTGTAGGGGGTGGTTTTTTCTTCATTTACATTTACCCCTCACCTCCCTTAGTCGACTTCAATTATGCATAAGAAACGCAAGAAAACCCATAAGAAAATGATGTCGTCATCGTTGAGAGTCGTAAAAAACGTAACGGAAAAGCTCATAAAAATGTCGCATGTCTATTATGCATTCCATATGTAAGTAGTTGTAAGCCAGTAGTAGTAGTAGTAGACCTTTCCCTTTCCATTTTCATGTGTTATGCTGCCTGTTTTATAGTCTTCAATATTTCCAAGCAACAACACTTAATATAATTTTATAGAAAATGTATTTAAAGAAAGAACAAAGTTTTTCTTGTTTTTCCCCAAAAAATCATTACGTGTTGGTTTTTTTATATCTTCCACAATAATGGGGATGAATGTTGGAGTACAATTGTGGTAACCCATTGGTACTTATTTTAACAAAAATGGACAATGAATTATAAATAGTTTAACCTATAGTCTAGTTAGTTAGTTAGTATATAGTCTAGTCTTAAGTCTAGTCTATAGTCTAGTCTATAGTCTAGTTAGTCTATAGTCTAGTCTATAGTCTAGTTAGTCTATAGTCTAGTCTATAGTCTAGTCTATAGTCTAGCCTATAGTCTAGTCTATAGTCTAGTCTATAGTCTAGTCTATAGTCTAGTCTATAGTCTAGTCCATAGTCTAGTCTATAGTCTAGTCTATAGTCTAGTCTATAGTCTAGTCTATAGTCTAGTCTATAGTCTAGTCTATAGTCTAGTCTATAGTCTAGTCTATAGTCTAGTCTATAGTCTAGTCTATAGTCTAGTCTATAGTCTAGTCTTTTTTTTTTTTTTTTTTTTTTAACGAGGTGAAATCATCGAAAGACTTTGTGCGAGACTTTAACACGCTAAAACACCCCAAACGTCTTCCCAATCCCGGCGGGACGACCGCGAAGTATTTCTTCGCCGGGATGGGTAGGTCATTTGACCTCCACTATTGTTTTCAGTTTCTACTGAGTTCTAGAAGAACAAGTTTTATATACTTTGCTATATATCCCCAGTACGTAGGCGAACTCATCATGAGCTGGATAATATTATCTACTCTTATTTCAGTTCCTAGCTCTGTTTGAAGATCCTCTCTTTTTGAGTTGAACCTGGGACAGAAGAAGAAGACGTGTTCTGCATCTTCTAGGTCATGGCAAATTGGACATAAAGGTGATTCGGTCAGTCCAAATCGATGTAAGTAGTGCCTATAGGCACCGTGTCCGCTAAGGAATTGGGTTGTGTAGTACTCCACATGCCCGTGTTTTCGTATCTTCTTCTTCTTTACAGTTTTCCACTCGCCATTTTCGGTTTCTTCCGGAGCAGCACTTTCAGCTGGTGTATCCGGAATCACTTCTGGACCATTTTTTCGAGCTGGCAACTCTCTCTTGTTCTTCTTTTTTGGTTTGTTATCCTTAGGGCTCATCATCTTTGCTGGTCGTTTCCTTGCAGAGGTTTCCATGCTTTTGGGAGTTGTACCCTCCTCTTTCTGGGTTAACCTAATATCAGCAGCTCCCTTACATCCACGGCGACACATTTCACATTTGTCTTCCCTTACTAGAATATAGAGTGCTTGCATCTCGTTTGCCATTGCCCCGACGTCTTTGTGGATATTTGTTTTCTTGCGCAAGAATAACACAAGTTCCCAGATCTTATCGCCTAGCCTGGCAAAGTCGGAGACTATTGTTGGAGCTTTGTGCTCTACTGTCACTGACTTTGGACCTGTTTTCGTACCATCGGCGTCGTGCTCTAATGCCTCTGGTTTTGGATCCGACTCCATTCCTTCGGGAACTGAACTAGTTTTTGTTCCTTCGTTGTATACTGCCACTGGTTTCTGACCCGTTTTCGTTGTTTTAACGGTATTGCACGCGGGTGAGGCTTTCTTAGTCACCGAGTTTCTTCCAAGTGGTGATTGCTGTGCTGAGTTGCTTGTAGCATTTTGTGTTACCCTAGCCAAGCTTACCGGAGTAACATTGCAGTCGTTGGATATCGACGACTGGTGGCCTGCTCGCGCACCACCTTGAGCCGCCGGTACTGGGGTCATTAGCCCCTGCACCGTAAGTGAATTTCCTTCATTGAGCTTTTCCATTTTTGTTTTTTGTTCCGGGATCCTACCCGTAGCGTTTTTGTCCTAACCGCCAGGAGTTTTAATTGCAGCCGACCCTAACATGGGAAACAGACGCTGACCAGGGAGCCGCTCAATTTGAGACAGACGCTTCTGGGTTTAATTTCGACTGGAGGAACCACGAAGACGTCACGCTTCCAACTACACCTCTCTGGAGGGTACCTCCTGTGGGAGATGCCTACTTACTGGCGGCATCTAATCGCCATGTCACAAAGTCGTCGTCAGGCTTCTGTGCCTTTTTTTAGCACACCCTCGGACTTTGCCGCTCATGGTCGGGGACTGCTTATTTATCGCAGCTGGCCTACATATCTGTAGGTCGTTCAGCTATCCGCCACCCGCTGACCCCGATAGTAGCCCGAGCTAGGCCCTATCTATAGTCTAGTCTATAGTCTAGTCTATAGTCTAGTCTATAGTCTATTCTAGTCTAGTCTATAGTCTAGTCTATAGTCTAGTCTATAGTCTAGTCTATAGTCTAGTCTATAGTCTAGTCTATAGTCTAGTCTATAGTCTAGTCTATAGTCTAGTCTATAGTCTAGTCTATAGTCTAGTCTATAGTCTAGTCTATAGTCTAGTCTATAGTCTAGTCTATAGTCTAGTCTATAGTCTAGTCTATAGTCTAGTCTATAGTCTAGTCTATAGTCTAGTCTATAGTCTAGTCTATAGTCTAGTCTATAGTCTAGTCTATAGTCTAGTCTATAGTCTAGTCTATAGTCTAGTCTATAGTCTAGTCTATAGTCTAGTCTATAGTCTAGTCTATAGTCTAGTCTATAGTCTAGTCTATAGTCTAGTCTATAGTCTAGTCTATAGTCTAGTCTATAGTCTAGTCTATAGTCTAGTCTATAGTCTAGTCTATAGTCTAGTCTATAGTCTAGTCTATAGTCTAGTCTATAGTCTAGTCTATAGTCTAGTCTATAGTCTAGTCTATAGTCTAGTCTATAGTCTAGTCTATAGTCTAGTCTATAGTCTAGTCTATAGTCTAGTCTATAGTCTAGTCTATAGTCTAGTCTATAGTCTAGTCTATAGTCTAGTCTATAGTCTAGTCTATAGTCTAGTCTATAGTCTAGTCTATAGTCTAGTCTATAGTCTAGTCTATAGTCTAGTCTATAGTCTAGTCTAGTCTAGTCTAGTCTATATAGTCTAGTCTATAGTCTAGTCTATAGTCTAGTCTATAGTCTAGTCTATAGTCTAGTCTATAGTCTAGTCTATAGTCTAGTCTATAGTCTAGTCTATAGTCTAGTCTATAGTCTAGTCTAGTCTATAGTCTAGTCTATAGTCTAGTCTATAGTCTAGTCTAGTCTAGTCTATAGTCTAGTCTATAGTCTAGTCTATAGTCTAGTCTATAGTCGTCTAGTCTAGTCTATAGTCTAGTCTATAGTCTAGTCTATAGTCTAGTCTATAGTCTAGTCTATAGTTAGTCTATAGTCTATAGTCTAGTCTATAGTCTAGTCTATAGTCTAGTCTATAGTCTAGTCTATAGTCTAGTCTATAGTCTAGTCTATAGTCTAGTCTATAGTCTAGTCTATAGTCTAGTCTATAGTCTAGTCTATAGTCTAGTCTATAGTCTAGTCTATAGTCTAGTCTATAGTCTAGTCTATAGTCTAGTCTATAGTCTAGTCTATAGTCTAGTCTATAGTCTAGTCTATAGTCTAGTCTATAGTCTAGTCTATAGTCTAGTCTATAGTCTAGTCTATAGTCTAGTCTATAGTCTAGTCTAGTCTAGTCTATAGTCTAGTCTATAGTCTAGTCTATAGTCTAGTCTATAGTCTAGTCTATAGTCTAGTCTATAGTCTAGTCTATAGTCTAGTCTATAGTCTAGTCTATAGTCTAGTCTATAGTCGTCTATAGTCTAGTCTATAGTCTAGTCTATAGTCTAGTCTATAGTCTAGTCTATAGTCTAGTCTATAGTCTAGTCTATAGTCTAGTCTAGTAGTCTATATCCTAGTTTATAGTCTAGTCTAGTCTATAGTCTAGTCCTATAGTCTAGTCTATAGTCTAGTCGATTGTCTATCTATAGGCATAGTCTATAGTCTAGTCTATAGTCTAGTCTATTTGTCTAGTCTATGGTCTAGTCCTATAGTCTAGTCTATAGTCTAGTCTATAGTTATAGGTCTATAGTCTAGTCTCTAGTCGTAGTCTATGAGTCTAGTCTATAGTCATAGTCTATATAGTCTAGTCTATAGTCCTAGTCTATAGGTCGTCTATAGTCCTAGTCTATGTCTAGTCTATAGTCTAGTCCTATAGTCTATGTCTATAGTCTAGTCTATAGTCTAGTCTATAGTCTAGTCTATAGTCTAGTCTATAGTCTAGTCCTATAGTCTAGTCTAGTCCTAGTCTATTAGTAGTCTATAGTCTAGTCTATAGTCTAGTCTATAGTCTAGTTCTATAGTTCTAGTCTATAGTCCTAGTCTATAGTCTAGTCATAGTCCTAGTCTATAGTCTAGTCGATAGTCTAGATCTATAGTCTATAGTCTAGTCTATTGCCTAGTATATACTTCCAATCTCCGCTCTAGTCCAGTTTATATGTAGTCTAGAATACAGTCCACTCTATATATATATATTCAATATCTTTGGTACCAATTCATCTACTCTTTGCTCATCACTGATGCCTAATCCACATACCAAAGTAACATCAAACGTACAAGAAACATAGCATCTTCTCAAAAAATCTAATTCCATTTAGTAGCCTGCCTAGTTGTAGGATATAGTGTTTACCAAGGGGAATGAGGTACATACGTACATTGTACATTCAATGGGAGTGAGTGTGTTTAGAGAATGTTATGTTTAGACTGATCCCCATCTTAAAAATATATCACAACATGTTGCGTTTTGTAAATGTTTCTTACGTGTTTTTATCTTGTTTTATTATAATTTTATTTATATTTTTTTGTTGCTTTCTTGTATAAGTCTACCTTGTTTTGTTTGCTTTTTTCATTACATTACATTTTATTCTTTAGGTTTTTTTACGGTCTAGTCGATAGTGATAAGACTTTAATGTGCTCAAGTTTAAATAAGATGGTAAAAGGTTTTAGAAGTTAGAGGAGGCGGTGCAAGAAAACAGCTTAACGTCTAGGCCCATAAATTGTTTATCCTTATAGTATCCTTGTATCTCATATATTAAACATAAGGTATTTTACTTTAATATGTAGCCACAAATGTTAAATGTTTAATAGGATTTTTTGGAGAGAGTTAAATTTTAGTTTGAAGTGAAAATCAATTTCAAATTAAAGATGTTTAAATTTGTTCCAAAATTCCTATTATTATGATTACCTATAGATAGAACTGCAGTCTCCCTTGTAGTTCGGTGAAAAGTGTAATTTTAATATATAGTCTCGTCTTAAAATGGTTGATTAATATCTGAATTTCTGTAGAGCATTTTTTAGTCATCCAAATCAATTACACCATTTTACTTTTATTTTTATTTTGATTACAAATTCCGCATTATTATTACTTTCAATAATTAATTTTGTCGACATTGTTGTTGGTTACTCTTGACTGTGCTGCTGTTCACCTCGCTCGCTGGTTTATTCTTCGGTTCTAAAAGATGTCACCAAGAGACAATGGGACAACTTAAAAAAAAAAAACAAACAAACTGTCTGTTAAATAAATAAATTAAATTGTGAATAAAGAACACAGCGACAAAAAACTAACTTGACTTGTTGCTCCATATTTGGAGTTTAAATGTTTTTTTTGTCAGCTGCTTCATCATCATCATCATTGTTGTTTCGTTCGTACATACGTTCTTCTGCTTGGGGTTTCGATGATGATGAACCATTTATTTTTTAATAAGTCTTCTTTGTTGCAGTAATGGAAATTTTGTTTTTTTGTTGGAGGCGGTAGTATTTAAAATGCAATTGTTGGCTTTATTTATGAACTTTATGAATTGTAAGGTTAACAAAAATCTGTAAGAAATAAACGATTTTTAAGGAAGTAAGTTAAATAATTGTCACCGATATAATAAATGGATCACGAAGCAAGGACATGCAGTATTTAAGTCCATACTCGAGACCAAACTATAGACCAGGATATAGAACAGACTGTAGACAATTCTATAATCCAGACTACAGATCAAACTATAAAAAGCATAAAGACAAGACTACCGTTCATTTGTAGTTCAGTTTTAATTCAGTTCTAGTTCAGTTCTAGTTCTGTTCTAGTTCAGTTCTAGTTCTAGTTCAGTTCTAGTTCTAGTTCAGTTCTAGTTCTAGTTCAATTCTAGTTCAGTTCTAGTTCAGTTTTAGTTCAGTTCTAGTCCAGTTCTAGTTCAGTTCTAATTCAGTTCTAGTTCAGTTCTAGTTCAGTTCTAGTTCAGTTCTAGTCAGTTCTAGTAAGTTCTAGTTCAGTTCTAGTTCAGTTCTAGTTCAGTTCTAGTTCAGTTCTAGTTCAGTTCTAGTTCAGTTCTAGTTCAGTTCTAGTTCAGTTCTAGTTCAGTTCTAGTTCAGTTCTAGTTCAGTTCTAGGTTCAGTTCTAGTTCAGTTCTAGTTTCAGTTCTAGTTCAGTTCTAGTTCAGTTAGTTCAGTTTAGTTTCAGTTCTAGTTCAGTTTTTCTAGTTCAGTTCTAGTTCAGTTCTAGTTCAGTTCTAGTTCAGTTCTAGTTCAGTTCTAGTTCAGTTCTAGTTCAGTTCTAGTTCAGTTCTAGTTCAGTTCTAGTTCAGTTCTAGTTCAGTTCTGTTCAGTTCTAGTTCAGTTCTAGTTCAGTTCTAGTTCAGTCAGTTCGTTCTAGTTCAGTTCGAGTTCAGTTCTAGTTCAGTTCTCAGTTCTAGTTCAGTTCTAGTTCAGTTCTAGTTCAGTTTTAGTTCAGTTCTAGTTCAGTTCTAGTTCAGTTCTAGTTCAGTTCTAGTTCAGTTCTAGTTCAGTTCTAGTTCAGTTCCAGTTCAGTTCTAGTTTAGTTCTAGTTCAGTTCTAGTTCAGTTCTAGTCCAGTTCTAGTTCAGTTCTAGTTCAGTTCTAGTTCAGTTCTAGTTCAGTTCTAGTCCAGTTCTAGTTCAGTTCTAGGTCAGTTCTTGTTCAATTCTGTTCTCTTCAGACTAGACTATAGACTAGACTATAGATTAGACTATAGACTAGATTATAGACTAGACTATAGATTAGACTATAGACTAGATTATAGACTAGACTATAGATTAGACTATAGACTAGACTATATACTAGACTATAGACTAGACTATAGACTAGACTATAGACTAGACTATAGACTAGACTATAGAGAGACTATAGACTAGACTATAGACTAGACTATAGACTAGACTATAGACTAGACTATAGACTAGACTATAGACTAGACTATAGACTAGACTATAGACTAGACTATAGACTAGACTATAGACTAGACTATAGACTAGACTATAGACTAGACTATAGACTAGACTATACTAGACTATAGACTAGACTATAGACTAGACTATAGACAAGACTATAGACTCGACTATAAACTAGACTATAGACTAGACTATAGACTAGACTATAGACTAGACTATAGACTAACTATAGACTAGACTATAGACTAGACTATAGACTAGACTATAGACTAGACTATAGACTAGACTATAGACTAGACTATAGACTAGACTATAGACTAGACTATAGACTAGACTATAGACTAGACTATAGACTAGACTATAGACTAGACTATTAGACTAGACTATAGACTAGACTAGACTATAGACTAGACTATAGACTAGACTATAGACAAGACTATAGACTCGACTATAAACTAGACTATAGACTAACTATAGACTAGACTATAGACTAGGCTATAGACTAGACTATAGACTAGACTATAGACTAGACTATAGACTAGACTATAGACTAGACTATAGACTAGACTATAGACTAGACTATAGACTAGACTATAGACTAGACTATAGACTAGACTATAGACTAGAATATAGACTAGACTATAGACTAGACTATAGACTAGACTATAGACTAGACTATGACTAGACTATAGACTAGACTATAGACTAGACTATAGACTAGACTATAGACTAGACTATAGACTAGACTATAGACAAGACTATAGACTCGACTATAAACTAGACTATAGACTAGACTATAGACTAGACTATAGACTAGGCTATAGACTAGGCTATAGACTAGACTATAGACTAGACTATAGACAAGACTATAGACTAGACTATAGACTAGACTATAGACTAGACTATAGACTAGACTATAGACTAGACTATAGACAAGACTATAGACTAGACTATAGACTAGACTATAGACTAGACTATAGACTAGACTATAGACTAGACTATAGACTAGACTATAGACTAGACTATAGACTAGACTATAGACTAGACTATAGACTAGACTATAGACTAGACTATAGACTAGACTATAGACAAGACTATAGACTCGACTATAAACTAGACTATAGACTAGACTATAGACTAGACTATAGACTAGGCTATAGACTAGACTATAGACTAGACTATAGACAAACTATAGACTAGACTATAACTAGACTATAGACTAGACTATAGACTAGACTATAGACTAGACTATAGACAAGACTATAGACTAGACTATAGACTAGACTATAGACTAGACTATAGACTAGACTATAGACTAGACTATAGACTAGACTATAGACTAGACTATAGACTAGACTATAGACTAGACTATAGACTAGACTATAGACTAGACTATAGACTAGACTATGACTAGACTATAGACAAGACTATAGACTCGACTATAAACTAGACTATAGACTAGACTATAGACTAGACTATAGACTAGGCTATAGACTAGACTATAGACTAGACTATAGACTAGACTATAGACTAGACTATAGACTAGACTATAGACTAGACTATAGACTAGACTATAGACTAGACTATAGACTAGACTATAGACTAGACTATAGACTAGAATATAGACTAGACTATAGACTAGAATATAGACTAGACTATAGACCAGACTATAGACTATACTATAGACTAGACTATAGACTAACTATAGACTAGACTATAGACTAGACTATAGACTAGACTATAGACTAGACTATAGACTAGACTATAGACTAGACTATAGACTAGACTATAGACTAGACTATAGACTAGACTATAGACTAGACTATAGACTAGACTATAAATGTAAATGTTTCACCTTACTTGTTTAAACATTACAAATCAAACATTTTACTGATATTTTCCGACACCCTATTAACAGGTTCAACAAAATTGCTACAATTTTTATGGAGAATCCTCATTTACTTTATTTATAAAACCCTGTACAATTATCACAGCTCTTAAATTCCAAACATGCCACCATATTTGTTAAATACGCAAAATCGTTTAAAAATGTTGAGATTAATTGCTGTTTTTATTAAATTTATGCCAATGCGTATTTCAAATTATAGCTGCTGCTACTATCTTTTTTAACTAATCACCCAGCAATATAATACAAATGCCTGCAAAAATAGAAATTGCTTTCTGTTAAAGAAATAAATACATAGACCAAACTGGTAAACAAATTAAATGCGTTGGTGCCTTTTCTGTTTTTTTTTTTTTTTTTGTTAATGTTTAATGGTCAAACAATGAACCAGTTTAAATTGACTGACGCATTTCTCAAATAAAATAAAAAATATTATGAATGTGCAACTACAACACTACTCGGCTAACATACAGACAAGACATTGACATTAGAGGAGACTTGCGAAAAATGCTTTTTTTTATTACTTTAAAAGCCAAACATGATTTAAGAAAGCAAATTGAAATAATGATAAATGTGCTTAATGAACATACTCTGGTACTTACTTTAGATGTGAGTTGACATTAAGTGAAATTCTTTTTATGAAGATTTGTTTCTTTTTTAGATTTTCTTTTTCAATTCATTAACAAAAGATTGACTTTGTCCAGATTTTTGTCATGTGTAATTCAACTAATGTGTAGAATGCTCGATTAGTTTATAGTGAAAGATGCTGGGCTAAACATTTTGGGGGGTAAGATGACTGAAAATTAATTTTTTATATAATATTTCTAGTTCTGTTCTAGTTCTGTTCTAGTTCTGTCCTAGTTCTGTTCTAATTCTGTTCTAGTTCTGTTCTAGTTCTGTTCTAGTTCTGTTCTAGTTCTGTTCTAGTTCTGTTCTAGTTCTGTTCTAGTTCTGTTCTAGTTCTGTTCTAGTTCTGTTCTAGTTCTGTTCTAGTTCTGTTCTAGTTCTGTTCTAGTTCTGTTCTAGTTCTGTTCTAGTTCTGTTCTAGTTCTGTTCTAGTTCTGTTCTAGTTCTGTTCTAGTTCTGTTCTAGTTCTGTTCTAGTTCTGTTCTAGTTCTGTTCTAGTTCTGTTCTAGTTCTGTTCTAGTTCGTTCTAGTTCTGTTCTAGTTCTGTTCTAGTTCTGTTCTAGTTCTGTTCTAGTTCTGTTCTAGTTCTGTTCTAGTTCTGTTCTAGTTCTGTTCTAGTTCTGTTCTAGTTCTGTTCTAGTTCTGTTCTAGTTCTGTTCTAGTTCTGTTCTAGTTCTGTTCTAGTTCTGTTCCAGTTCTGTTCTAGTTCTCTTCTAGTTCTGTTCTAGTTCTGTTCTAGTTCTGTTCTAGTTCTGTTCTTGTTCTTTCTAGTTCTGTTCTAGTTCTGTTCTGTTCTGTTCTAGTTCTGTTCTAGTTCTGTTCTAGTTCTGTTCTAGTTCTGTTCTAGTTCTGTTCTAGTTCTGTTCTAGTTCTGTTCTAGTTCTGTTCTAGTTCTGTTCTAGTTCTGTTCTAGTTCTGTTCTAATTCTGTTCTAGTTCTGTTCTAGTTCTGTTCTAGTTCTGTTCTAGTTCTGTTCTAGTTCTGTTCTAGTTCTGTTCTAGTTCTGTTCTAGTTCTGTTCTAATTCTGTTCTAGTTCTGTTCTAGTTCTGTTCTAGTTCTGTTCTAGTTCTGTTCTAGTTCTATTCTAGTTCTGTTCTAGTTCTGTTCTAGTTCTGTTCTAGTTCTGTTCTAGTTCTGTTCTAGTTCTGTTCTAGTTCTGTTCTAGTTCTGTTCTAGTTCTGTTCTAGTTCTGTTCTAGTTCTGTTCTAGTTCTGTTCTAGTTCTGTTCTAGTTCTGTTCTAGTTCTGTTCTAGTTCTGTTCTAGTTCTGTTCTAGTTCTGTTCTAGTTCTGTTCTAGTTCTGTTTCTAGTTCTGTTCTAGTTCTGTTCTAGTTCTGTTCTAGTTCTGTTCTAGTTCTGTTCTAGTTCTGTTCTAGTTCTGTTCTAGTTCTGTTCTAGTTCTGTTCTAGTTCTGTTCTAGTTCTGTTCTAGTTCTGTTCTAGTTCTGTTCTAGTTCTGTTCTAGTTCTGTTCTAGTTCTGTTCAGTTCTGTTCTAGTTCTGTTCTAGTTCTGTTCTAGTTCTGTTCTAGTTCTGTTCTAGTTCTGTTCTAGTTCTGTTCTAGTTCTGTTCTAGTTCTGTTCTGTTCTGTTCTGTTCTATTCTAGTTCTAGTTCTGTTCTAGTTCTGTTCTAGTTCTGTTCTAGTTCTGTTCTAGTTCTGTTCTAGTTCTGTTCTAGTTCTGTTCTATTTCTGTTCTAGTTCTGTTCTAGTTCTGTTCTAGTTCTGTTCTAGTTCTGTTCTAGTTCTGTTCTAGTTCTGTTCTAGTTCTGTTCTGGTTCTGTTCTAGTTCTGTTTTGTTTTAGTACATTTAATTATCATTGTGAACTAGAAACTCATGGCTCTTTATCATCTAAAAATTAAACATCTCAGTTCATCTACCCTATTCCTTATTTAAATATTTCAAACATCTCAAAATTTAGTTACGCATCAAAGTTTCATTGAAACAATTCAAAAATAACAAATTTATTTCTTAAAAAATAAGAAAAAGTATTTCATACTTTTTGATAAATCAACAAATTTAATTTAGTTAAAATGTTTTAAACATAAAGAAATCTTAAAAGATTTTCTAAGAAAAATCAAGTACAAATTGTTACAAAAATATAATAAAAAAAAAAAATCAAACTCAATTTATTGAGCTTGAGCTTCCAATGACCTCTTCAAAGTGTTTGCCATTATAGAACAAAGAAAAAAACTCTACAACAAAAAACATTTCTTATATGATAATTTATTATTGTAACCATATCAAGAAGAAGACGGCTCACTTGTAGCCGATAAGAAATGAACATCTTTTCCAGTATCAGCATCATTTATTGCCTTAGGCATTGATTTCATTCGTGAGTGAGTATTTTTTGTACAATATTTCTTTTATTTTTCAATAATAAACATTATCAATGTTTTATTTCCCATATTGAATTACAAGTACAAATGTGTAAGATTTTCTATTTGAATTTATTTATTATTTCTTTTATGTTACTCCAAAGAGCAGTTAAATGATTAATGTTTTCCGTATAGTTACTGCTGCAAACTCCATAGAAAGTTGTTATGCAATTTTTAAGGGTATTTTTCGTATTTTTTTTATGAATCTAAAGGGGATCTCTTATCTATTTTTTGCTTTTTTAGTGAGGGCGTAAAGTTAATTTTATTATAACTAATAATTTGTTATTATTATGTATGAATTATTGATTTAAATTTACATTATTATGGGCATAATTATTTGGTAATGGTGCCTTGGGGATTTGTTGGAGTGAAACCAAAGAGGAAAGTGTAAAATTTAATTTGAGAAAAATTTTAAATATGGTTTAAATTTAAACATTTCTCTTAAAATTCCCCCCCCCCCCCCCAAAAAAAAAACATTAACACCAATACATCCAGTCCTGAACTAAAACTGAACACTGAATTGAACTAGAAGTGAACTAGAATTGAACTAGAACTGAACTAGAACTGAACTAGAACTGAACTAGAACTGAACTAGAACTGAACTAGAACTGAACTAGAACTGAACTAGAACTGAACTAGAACTGAACTAGAACTGAACTAGAACTGAACTAGAACTGAACTAGAACTGAACTAGAACTGAACTAGAACTGAACTAGAACTGAACTAGAACTGAACTAGAACTGAACAAGAACTGAACTAGAACTGAACTAGACTGAACTAGAACTGAACTAGAACTGAACTAGAACTGAACAAGAACTGAACTAGAACTGAACTAGAACTGAACTAGAACTGAACTAGAACTGAACTAGAACTGAACTAGAACTGAACTAGAACTGAACTAGAACTGAACTAGAACTGAACTAGAACTGAACTAGAACTGAACTAGAACTGAACTAGAACTGAACTAGAACTGAACTAGAACTGAACTAGAACTGAACTAAAACTGAACTAGAACTGAACTAGAACTGAACTAGAACTGTACTAGAACTGAACTAGAACTGAACTAGAACTGAACTAGAACTGAACTAGAACTGAACTAGAACTGAACTAGAACTGAACTAGAACTGAACTAGAACTGAACTAGAACTGAACAGAACTGAACTAGAACTGAACTAGAACTGAACTAGAACTGAACAAGAACTGAACTAGAACTGAACTAGAACTGAACTAGAACTGAACTAGAACTGAACTAGAACTGAACTAGAAGAACTAGAACTGAACTAGAACTGAACTAGAACTGAACTAGAACTGAACTAGAACTAGAACTGAACTAGAACTGAACTAGAACTGAACTAGAACTGAACTAGAACTGAACTAGAACTGAACTAGAACTGAACTAGAACTGAACTAGAACTGAACTAGAACTGAACTAGAACTGAACTAGAACTGAACTAGAACTGAACTAGAACTGAACTAGAACTGAACTAGAACTGAACTAGAACTGAACTAGAACTGAACTAGAACGAACTAGAACAAACTAGAACTGAACTAGAACTGAACTAGAACTAACTAGAAACTGAACCTAGAACTGAACTAGAACTGAACTAACTGACTAGAACTGATAGAACTGAACTATAACTGAACTAGAACTGAACTAGAACAGAGCCCCCTATAACAGAACTAGAACTGAACTAGAACTGAACTAGAACTGAACAAAAAAGAACTGAACTAGACTGAACTAGACAGAACTAGAACTGACTAGAACTGACTCAGACTGAACTAGAACTGACTAGAACTGAACTAGAACTGAACTAGAACTGAACTAGAACTGAACTAGAACTGAACTAGACTGAACTAGAACTGAACTAGACTGAACTAGAAACTGAACTAGACTGAACTACTGAACTAGAACTGAACTAGAACTGAACTAGAACTGAACTAGAACTAGAACAGAACTAGAACAGAACTAGAACAGAACTAGAACAGAACTAGAACAGAACTAGAACAGAACTAGAACAGAACTAGAACAGAACTAGAACAGAACTAGAACAGAACTAGAACAGAACTAGAACAGAACTAGAACAGAACTAGAACAGAACTAGAACAGAACTAGAACAGAACTAGAACAGAACTAGAACAGAACTAGAACAGAACTAGAACAGAACTAGAACAGAACTAGAACAGAACTAGAACAGAACTAGAACAGAACTAGAACAGAACTAGAACAGAACTAGAACAGAACTAGAACAGAACTAGAACAGAACTAGAACAGAACTAGAACAGAACTAGAACAGAACTAGAACAGAACTAGAACAGAACTAGAACAGAACTAGAACAGAACTAGAACAGAACTAGAACAGAACTAGAACAGAACTAGAACAGAACTAGAACAGAACTAGAACAGAACTAGAACAGAACTAGAACAGAACTAGAACAGAAACTAGAACATAACTAGAACGGAACTGAACAGAACTAGAACAGAACTAGAACAGGAACTAGAACAAAACTAGAACAGAACTAGAACAGAACTAGAACAGAACTAGAACTGAACTAGAACTGAACTAGAACTGAACTAGAACTGAACTAGACTGAACTAGAACTGAACTAGAACTGAAACTAGAACTGAACTAGAACTGAACTAGAACTGAACTAGAACTGAACTAGAACTGAACTAGAACTGAACTAGAACTGAACTAGAACTGAACTAGAACTGAACTAGAACGAATAGAACTGAACTAGAACTGAACTAGAACTGACTAGAACAGAACTAACGAACTAGAACTAGAAACTGAACTAGAACTAGAACTAGAACTGAACTAGAACTGAACTAGAACTAGAACTAGAACTGAACTAGAACTGAACTAGAACTGAACTAGAACTGAACTAGAACTGAACTACTAACTGAACTAGAACTGAACTAGAACTGAACTAGAACTGAACTAGAACTGAACTAGAACTGAACTAGAACTGAACTAGAACTGAACTAGAACTGAACTAGAACTGAACTAGAACTGAACTAGAACTGAACTAGAACTGAACTAGAACTGAACTAGAACTGAACTAGAACTGAACTAGAACTGAACTAGAACTGAACTAGAACTGAACTAGAACTGAACTAGAACTGAACTAGAACTGAACTAGAACTGAACTAGAACTGAACTAGAACTGAACTAGAACTGAACTAGAACTGAACTAGAACTGAACTAGAACTGAACTAGAACTGAACTAGAACTGAACTAGACTGAACTAGAACTGAACTAGAACTGAACTAGAACTGAACTAGAACTGAACTAGAACTGAACTAGAACTGAACTAGAACTGAACTAGAACTGAACTAGAACTGAACTAGAACTGAACTAGAACTGAACTAAAACTGAACTAGAACTGAACTAGAACTAGAACTAGAACTGAACTAGAACAGAACTAGAACTGAACTAGAACTGAACTAGAACTGAACTAGAACTGAACTAGAACTGAACTAGAACTGAACTGATCTGAACTAGAACTGAACTAGAACTGAACTAGAACTGAACTAGAACTGAACTAGAACTGAACTAGAACTGAACTAGAACTGAACTAGAAACTGAACTAGAACTGAACTAGAACTGAACTAGAACTGAACTAGAACTGAACTAGAACTGAACTAGAACTGAACTAGAACTGAACTAGAACTGAACTAGAACTGAACTAGAACTGAACTAGAACTGAACTAGAACTGAACTAGAACTAGAACTGAACTAGAACTGAACTAGAACTGAACTAGAAACTGAACTAGAACTGAACTAGAACTGAACTAGAACTGAACTAGAACTGAACTAGAACTGAACTACAACTGAACTAGAATTGAACTAGAACTAGATTATATAATAAAATTTGAAATGAAATGGTTTAAACAATCTACTTTTTAATAAATTTTGTTTAAAATTATTTAAAATAAATATTGATCAATTTCGCCTAAGGACAAAAACAAACTCATTAAACAACAACACTAACAACAATAATTTCTTTATAATAACTTAGTTTTTTGCAAATTATTTTTAATTATGAAATCAAATCAAATTCCAAAAACAATGACATGAAATCTCTTAACACGATCTCGGCTGACAACCAACAATTATTTTGCAGAAACAAATTATAACACAACAAATTAAATATTTTTTTTTACATAATTTCATACAAATTTGCACAAACTATAAGACTAAACAAAAGGGTTTAAATCATTTATTCATTCTGCATTTTTTCTGTCTAATTTGTTACAAACAAATTTTCTTTATTTTATACATTTTCACACCTTTAAGCCATTTCAACTAACAACTTGTGTATGAAAAAAGACAGCAGTTGTATTAAAAAAATCTGGGTTAAAAAGTCTCTGAACCTTATAAACATCACTCGAATCGAAAACAACACTGCCAGTAGTATCAGTAGCAGCACCACCAACAGTAGGAGTTGTGCTGCAGAAGTGGTGGCAGCAACAAATGCTTAGAGACATGTTTATTCGTTTGTTTTAGATTTGTTGTGTCTGTATGTATTTATGTTGGATGTGAGTTCACTTATGTATTACTAAACATATTGCCATTCTTCTTAGCCTGAGATACAAATACGTTTTATATGTTATACTGATGTTTTTTTCTACTTTGTATCATATTTTAGACAAGATTATACATTTTCGTGTACATACATAAATATATTTTACCCAGATAATTTTCTATAATCTTCATTTTAAATTGTAGCCCACAGTGTCTCGTGTTTAAGTGAGCTACACGAAAAGGAGGTACACAAGTTCAAGCGGTTGATAGATCATGTCGATTAAACAATTGTTTCTGAAGTTAATCTCTTTAATTCAGAGTCTAGACAAAAGAATTAGAACAGAACTAAACAGTATTAGAACAATACAGAACTAGAAGAGAACTAGAACAGAACTAGAGCAGAACTAGGATAGAACTAGAATAGAAATAGAACAGAACAGAACAGAACATGAACAGAACTAGAACAGAACTAGAACAGAACTAGAACAGAACTAGAACAGAACTAGAACAGAACTAGAACAAAACTAGAACAGAACTAGAACAAAACTAGAACGGAACTGGAACAGAACTAGAACAGAACTAGAACAGAACTAGAACAGAACTAGAACAGAACTAGAACAGAACTAGAACAGAACTAGAACAGAACTAGAACAGAACTAGAACAAAACTAGAACAGAACTAGAACAGAACTAGAACAGAACTAGAACAGAACTAGAACAGAACTAGAACAGAACTAGAACAGAACTAGAACAGAACTAGAACAGAACTAGAACAGAACTAGAACAGAACTAGAACAGAACTAGAACAGAACTAGAATAGAACCAGAACAGAACTACAACAGAACTAGAACAGAACTAGAATAGAACCAGAACAGAACTAGAATAGAACTAGAATAGAACATGAACAGAACTAGAACAGAACTAGAACTAGAACAGAACTAGAACAGAACTAGAACAGAACTAGAACAGAACTAGAACAGAACTAGAACAGAACTAGAACAGAACTAGAACAGAACTAGAACAGAACTAGAACGGAACTAGAACAGAACTAGAACAGAACTAGAACAGAACTAGAACACAACTAGAACTAGAATAGAACTTGAACAGAACTAGAACAGAACTAGAACAGAACTAGAACAGAACTAGAACAGAACTAGAACAGAACTAGAACAGAACTAGAACAGAACTAGAACAGAACTAGAACAAAACTAGAACGGAACTGGAACAGAACTAGAACAGAACTAGAACAGAACTAGAACAGAACTGGAACAGAACTAGAACAGAACTAAAACAGAACTAGAACAGAACTAGAACAGAACTACAACAGAACTAGAACAGAACTAGAATAGAACCAGAACAGAACTAGAATAGAACTAGAATAGAACATGAACAGAACTAGAACAGAACTAGAACAGAACTAGAACAGAACTAGAACAGAACTAGAACAGAACTAGAACAGAACTAGAACAGAACTAGAACAGAACTAGAACAGAACTAGAACAGAACTAGAACAGAACTAGAACAGAACTAGAACAGAACTAGAACAGAACTAGAACAGAACTAGAACAGAACTAGAACAGAACTAGAACAGAACTAGAACAGAACTAGAACACAACTAGAACTAGAATAGAACTTGAACAGAACTAGAACAGAACTAGAACAGAACTAGAACAGAACTAGAACAGAACTAGAACAGAACTAGAACAGAACTAGAACAGAACTAGAACAGAACAGAACTAGAACAGAACTAGAACAGAACTAGAACAGAACTAGAACAGAACTTGAACAGAACTAGAATAGAACTAGAACAGAACTGGAACAGAACTAGAACAGAACTAGAACAGAACTAGAACAGAACTAGAACAGAACTAGAACAGAACTAGAACAGAACTAGAACAGAACTAGAACAGAACTAGAACAGAACTAGAACAGAACTAGAACAGAACTAGAACAGAACTAGAACAGAACTAGAACAGAACTAGAACAGAACTAGAGCAGAACTAGAACAGTACTAGAACAGTACTAGAACAGAACTAGAGCAGAACTAGAACAGTACTAGAACAGAACTAAAACAGAACAAGATCAAAACTGAAACCGACTAGTATTCGAGGACTGCTAAGTATAATTGAAGTGTATAGGGTCTTCAAATGTCGTCATTTACCTAATAATTATTTTTTTCTAGTTCATTTTAAATCATTATTATTTGTGCATATATTTTAGATTTATATTCACGAATAAAACTGCTCATTTGTTTCTCTTGTTTTTGTTTTTTTGGCACATTATACTTTGTGTTACATTTCGTACAAATGTTTCAGGTTCAAAATCGTGTGTGGGTTTTGATGTTGTATTACTACTTGATAGAGGTGTAAAGTACAGCAAAAAATGTACTTAAAACTGATCTTAATATGTGCTGGCAATTACCTAGAGTATGTATGCAAATCTTGTAGAAAAAAGGTGTGATTTGTATATTTTCTTAAACATATTAAAAAAATGTTTAAACAAACATACTTTAAAAAAAAATTACAAAAAAAAAAACGTTGCAATTTTTTAGCATGAAAGTGTGATTTTTGTAACAGTCAAACATTTGAAATTACTGCCAGGAGTCAGAGAAGTAAACTGGATCTACTCTTTCAAAACGTATCACATGTTATGACAGTAATGCAGTTTTCGATTAACCCTAAAACGTGTTGAGTGTAATTTGGAAAATTGTAATAAAATGTTTAAAAATTTTTAATTTTATTTCGCTGTCATTGTAATGTTTTATGTTCATCATAAATTATTATCAATTTGTATTATAAGCTTATGTAGTTAAAATTAATTTGGTTTATACAACAAAATAACCCTGCAGTTCGGGCAGACTGTCTCGAACTACTTGGTACTATGTACTTATATTACTAACACACTTCTCTCATTACATTACTTCTGGGTAAAATAAATTTAATCTAAAGTACAGTCCAGAAAATAGGTATAAAGTGACTTTCCGTTAGATTCCTTAGGGATACAAAAGTGGGGAAATTTGGGGAAACTAAAGTGGTGTCCGTAGTTCCAAAATAACATTTATGCCCAAGATATTTATTAAAATTTACACAGATACATCGACTCCTGGCAAAAACTATTGGGTTACCCGTTTAACATAGGGGCGTAGACGACACATTTCTTATTTTCTCTAATATCTTTCGTTGAATAGTTTACGCGCCTCATTTAATTGCGTTGAAGTGCGTAAAATCCAGTTTTAGTTAAAAAACAAAGTAATTTAAAGAAAATGTGGTTTGTTGCGTTCATGAAAAATTTCACTTTTAATCAAATTTTATTACATTATAGTTTAATGATTATTTTCGCAAAAAAAAAACTAAATAAAATAAAAAACATGATAGCAATTAAGATAGGATGGATGGATACATTTAATATTATTAAATGTTAATAAAAATAATTGGAAAATGGATTAAAATAATAGTAAAATGTTAGCAGAGAAATTAACAAGGCAGTCAAATCTAGTCTATAGTGTAGTCTAGTCTATAGGGTATTCTATAGTCTATAGAGTAGTCTAAAGTCTAGTCTAGAGTCTAGTCTACTCTATATACATAGTCTAGACTATACTCCATATTATATTGTAGTATATAGCGTAGTCTAGAGTGTAGTCTATTGAGAATTCCACACTATAGTCTAGTCGTCTCAACTGAACTTGAACTGAACTAGAACTGAACCATAACTGAACTGAATTAGAACTGAATTAGAACTGAACTAGAACTGAACTAGAACTGAACTAGAACTGAACTAGAACTGAACTAGAACTGAACTAGAACTGAACTAGAACTGAACTAGAACTGAACTAGATCTGAACTAGAACTGAACTAGAACTGAACTAAAACTGAACTAGAACTGAACTAGAACTGAACCAGAACTGAACCAGAACTGAACTAGAACTGAACTAGAACTGAACTAGAACTGAACTAGAACTGAACTAGAACTGAACTAGAACTGAACTGAACTAGAACTGAACTAGAACTGAATTAGAACTGAACTAGAACTGAACTAGAACTGAACTAGAACTGAACTAGAACTGAACTAGAACTGAACTAGAACTGAACTAGAACTGAACTAGAACTGAACTAGAACTGAACTAGAACTGAACTAGAACTGAACTAGAACTGAACTAGAACTGAACTAGAACTGAACTAGAACTGAACTAGAACTGAACTAGAACTGAACTAGAACTGAACTAGAACTGAACTAGAACTGAACTAGAACTGAACTAGAACTGAACTAGAACTGAACTAGAACTGAACTAGAACTGAACTAGAACTGAACTAGAACTGAACTAGAACTCAGATAGAACTGAACTAGAACTGAACTAGAACTTAACTAGAACTTAACTAGAACTGAACTAGAACTAGAACAGAACTAGAAGAGAACTAGAACAGAACTAGAACAGAACTAGAACAGAACTAGAACCGAACTAGAACAGAACTAGAACAGCACTAGAGCAGAACTAGAACTAAAACTGAACTAGAACTGAACTAAAACTGAACTAGAACTGAACTAGAACTGAACTAGAACTGAACTAGAACTGAACTAGAACTGAACTAGAACTGAACTAGAACTGAACTAGAACTGAACTAGAACTGAACTAGAACTGAACTAGAACTGAACTAGAAATGAACTAGAACTGAACTAGAACTGAACTAGAACTGAACTAGAACTGAACTAGAACTGAACTAGAACTGAACTAGAACTGAACTAGAACTGAACTAGAACTGAACTAGAACTGAACTAGAACTAAACTAGAACTGAACAAGAACTGAACTAGAACTGAACTAGAACTGAACTGAACCAGAACTGAACTAGAAATGAAATAGAAATGAACTAGAACTGAACTAGTACTAGAACAGAACTAGAACTGAACTAGAACTGAACTAGAACTGAACTAGAACTGAACTAGAACTGAACTAGAACTGAACTAGAACTGAACGAGAACTGAACGAGAACTGAACTAGAACTGAACTAGAACTGAACTAGAACTGAACTAGAACTGAACTAGAACTGAACTAGAACTGAACTAGAACTGAACTAGAACTGAACTAGAACTGAACTAGAACTAGAACTGAACTAGAACTGAACTAGAACTGAACTAGAACTGAACTAGAACTGAACTAGAACTGAACTAGAACTGAACTAGAACTGAACTAGAACTGAACTAGAACTGAACTAGAACTGAACTACAACTGAACTACAACTGAACTACAACTGAACTACAACTGAACTAGAACTGAACTAGAACTGAACTAGAACTGAACTAGAACTGAACTAGAACTGAACTAGAACTGAACTAGAACTGAATTAGAACTGAACTAGAATCGAACTAGAACTGAACTAGAACTGAACTAGAACTGAACTAGAACTGAACTAGAACTGAACTAGAACTGAATTAGAACTGAACTAGAATCGAACTAGAACTGAACTAGAACTGAACTAGAACTGAACTAGAACTGAACTAGAACTGAACTAGAACTGAACTAGAACTGAACTAGAACTGAACTAGAACTGAACTAGAACTGAACTAGAACTGAACTAGAACTGAACTAGAACTGAACTAGAACTGAACTAGAACTGAACTAGAACTGAACTAGAACTGAACTAGAACTGAACTAGAACTAAACTAGAACTGAACTAGAACTGAACTAGAACTGAACTAGAACTGAACTAGAACTGAACTAGAACAGAAGTAGAACAGAACTAGAACAGAACTAGAACAGAACTAGAACAGAACTAGAACAGAACTAGAACAGAACTAGAACAGAACTAGAACAGAACTAGAACAGAACTAGAACAGAACTAGAACAGAACTAGAACAGAACTAGAACAGAACTAGAACAGAACTAGAACAGAACTAGAACAGAACTAGAACAGAACTAGAACAGAACTAGAACAGAACTAGAACAGAACTAGAACAGAACTAGAACAGAACTAGAACAGAACTAGAACAGAACTAGAACAGAACTAGAACAGAACTAGAACAGAACTAGAACAGAACTAGAACAGAACTAGAACAGAACTAGAACAGAACTAGAAAGAACTAGAACTAGAACTAGAACAGAACTAGAACAGAACTAGAACAGAACTAGAACAGAACTAGAACAGAACTAGAACAGAACTAGAACAGAACTAGAACAGAACTAGAACAGAACTAGAACAGAACTAGAACAGAACTAGAACAGAACTAGAACAGAACTAGAACAGAACTAGAACAGAACTAGAACAGAACTAGAACAGAACTAGAACAGAACTAGAACAGAACTAGAACAGAACTAGAACAGAACTAGAACAGAACTAGAACAGAACTAGAACAGAACTAGAACAGAACTAGAACAGAACTAGAACAGAACTAGAACAGAACTAGAACAGAACTAGAACAGAACTAGAACAGAACTAGAACAGAACTAGAACAGAACTAGAACAGAACTAGAACAGAACTAGAACAGAACTAGAACAGAACTAGAACAGAACTAGAACAGAACTAGAACTAGAACAGAACTAGAACTAGAACAGAACTAGAATAGAACAGAACTAGAATAGAACAGAACTAGAACAGAACTAGAACAGAACTAGAACAGAACTAGAACAGAACTAGAACAGAACTAGAATAGAACTAGAACAGAACTAGAACAGAACTAGAACTGAATTAGAACTAGAACTGAACTAGAACTGAACTAGAACTGAGCTAGAACAGAACTAGAACAGAACTAGAACAGAACTAGAACAGAACTAGAACAGAACTAGAACAGAACTAGAACAGAACTAGAACAGAACTAGAATAGAACTAGAACAGAACTAGAACAGAACTAGAACTGAATTAGAACTAGAACTGAACTAGAACTGAACTAGAACTGAGCTAGAACAGAACTAGAACAGAACTAGAACAGAACTAGAACAGAACTAGAACAGAACTGAACAGAACTAGAACAGAACTAGAACAGAACTAGAACAGAACTAGAACAGAACTAGAACAGAACTAGAACAGAACTAGAACAGAACTAGAACAGAACTAGAACAGAACTAGAACTGAACTAGAACAGAACTAGAACTGAACTAGAACAAAACTAGAACTGGACATGAACTGGAACTAAACTGATTAAAAACAAAAACATTTTAGCTGAACACGCTATTCAAAAATTTAAGTATTTTTGAAAATCTCTTTTAAAAAATCTTAAACAACAATTAAAATTTATACCTACAGATTCCCTAATTTCTTTCTAATTTTTTTGAACGCACACGGTAGTGAGTGTGACCTCATCACCATTATTTTCAACAAATTTTTATTAAAAATTTGTCATATTTCACAAATTTCTTATAAACATTGTTATCTCATTAATAATTCTACTTCTTTACTTTGATATGATAGAAAAAGATCAACAAGCCGGGCAATTGAAAGAAGAAAAAAGAAAAAAACTAGTTTAAATATTTCGGGCAAAAAAAAAAACATTAGAACAACAATAGCAATAAAAAGTAAATAAATTGCTTAATATTAAATAACCGTTTTGTGGATTATGGGAGAGTTTGAAATGATATTTAAAAATTTTTTTAACGGTTAAAGGGAACTATGGGAAATTGGCATAAAACCGGGTAAAATGAATTGTTAATTAAACAATTCTTGTGCGAAATTGTTTAAATAATGGAATAGAACTGAAATAGTTAAAGTTAATTTGAAAGAAACTTTATACAGTGGACGTCCACTAGTACGAATTATATAGTGTCAGGCCCTTTCGTAATACCGAAAAATTCGTATTATTGAACAACACATTTTGTATGTTTAAATTCAAATAATACACATAAAATATTGGATTTTATTTATTTTTGTTTTATTTTTCATGAAAAATTACGTAACGGAACAAAATATAATAAATGTTTATTATTTTAAATAAATTTCTTGTACATAAACAGGCATAAAAGGGACATATTTACGTATATGAATTGTTAATTTTGAAAGTATTGTGAGTCCAATGGTTGAAATGAGATATATGTAGAAGGTTTTAAATTTTAATGTTTTTAAAAAGATGTGTGCCAAAGACAATTTGCAATTTACATATGTGTTCTAAAATGTATTAAAATGTTCAGATTGCATAAAACTTTTATTAGAAACTTGAATGGAATATACCAAAATTCTCTAATTTAAAATTTTCTCTTAAAAATTAGAATAGTTATCCTTAAACCCATTGCTTGGAATGTGGAGTCACACTACTTTCAAAATTAACAGTTCATACATACATATGTATATAAATATCATTTTACTTATTAAAAAATCCATCATTTAACATCGATGTTTATTACATTGTAAAATGATTCTTACGGCTTTTTCAATAACATCGCTTTTGAGGCTTCAATATTGTTGTCAGCAGAGTTATTGTCGGGAACTAATAAAATACTTTCCTCATTGGCGTTATCATCCAATTTAATTTCTTCTCTTGGGTCATCAAAATTCCAATAAAATAAATTAATAACACTAAATAATTGTTGATTTGTAAATATATATGCAGTAAATTGTGTGTATAGGATTTTTAAAAATACAAAACACTTGTAATAAATACAAAAAAACTTCAAAATTACTGAGCTTAAGGTGAATGATACCGAAATAATAAAATAAAAACATAATAAAAACTTCATTCATACGTAAATAAAACCAAAATTCCCATAAAAAATGCATTATTCGTACTATCGAACAGAAAAATTGAGACTTTATTCGTACTATAGAGTAGACAATGCAACAATTTTGCCATTCGTATTATTGGATATTCGTAATAAAGAGTATACGTACTATTGGACGTCCACTGTAGTTTTGTTATTTCATAGTTTTGAATGTAGAGTTTTCCTCTTGTTAGAGTTAGCAGCACTGTTATCATCCACAAAATGAGAGCTTTTAAAATGAGCAGATGATCTCTCTTCAATTTTTGATTCCTGCTCATTTGTTGTTTATTTTTATTTGTGCCTGAGTGTGTGTGTGTTTGAGGTTTTGTTGTTCTTCTTCCCATTTCAAGTCTTTGTTGTTGACTTTTTCAATGCTAAACAACAAAAACAATGTTTGCAAAAATGAAAAAAAAAAACAACTGTAACAAGTAGTGGCACAACAACAATAACAAAACAAAAGAAGTTTCTGCACAACAGATCGTTTGTTTTTTTGTTTTGTTGCTTTAGTTTGTTTCGTCTTTTTTCTTAATTTCATTTTCATCATCCACATCTAGCTAGTAATGTTGTTGTTGCTATTGTCATTTGTGTACATCTGTTTTTTTTTTTTGTTTGTTGTAAATTTAGCTTGGAGTATAAAATGATCGTTGTTTGTGTACACCTCATTTATTAAAGTTTGTGCAAAGTTTCTGAACGTATTGTTGCGGACGCTGTGAAAAAAATTAAATAATTTTATTTTTTGTGTGTGAAATTATTACAATATCCATTGAAATTTGTGTAAAAAATAACAATTAAAGCTAAAAAATATTACTTACTTAAGAAAAAGTTGTGAAATATTAAAAAAATCAGAATATTTTTTGCAAAAAATCAAAAACAAAAGAATATTTATTTAAAACACAAAAAGGCGTTGATCGCTTATATATTTTAACCAAAAAATAAGTGTTTAAATCCTACATTCAACTATTTAAACAAATTTTTTGTTGATCTTATTTATCACATTTATTGGATTATTTTCTATTTCATTTACCACCTTTGGGTAAGTTTTTCTCAATCAATCAATTAAATTGCTCTTTTCTTTCAACTTAATGAGGTTATGTTTGCTGTATACCCTTTTTTCATATATTTTTAACTGTTGCTGTTTTTTTATTTTATGTACACTGCAATTGTTATTGTAAACAAGTTCTTCTATTTCTTGCATTCATATTTTGCCTGTTTTTTTTTACACCGCAAAAGTTTATTTGTGTGTGTTTGTTTTTGTAAACAAAACATAAAGGGAGTTTTAGTATAAAGACCAGACATGGCAAATGCACTACTATTGTAATTTTTTCAGTAAATACGGTAAATAGATTAGTTACTATCAATAGACTAGTTCATAAACTAGTACATAGACTACTAGTCTATAGTCTAGTCAATAAACTAGTGCATACTCTAGTCAATAGACTAGTCCATAGTCTAGTCAATAGACTTGTCCATAGTCTAGTCAATAGATAAGTCCATGTTCTTGTCCATAGCTAGTCAGTAGATTAGTTAATGGATTAGTCCATAGTCTAGTCAATAGACTAGTCCATAGTCTAGTCAATAGACTAGTCCACAGTCTAGTCAATAGACTATGGCCCTAGGCCAAAAACAAAGAAAATCTGTGATCACTTTGATTTTCCACCAAAAATCTACATTTTGAGTGAAAACATAAAAGTCCATTTTCTGGCTAAACTAAAGGCCCTAGGACAAAAACAAAGAAATTCTGTGATCACTGTGATCACTTTGATTTTCCACCGAAAATCTATATTTTGAGTAAAAACATAAAAGTCTATTTTCTGGCTAAACTAAAGGCCCTAGGGCAAAAACAAAGAAAATCTGTGATCACTTTGATTTCCACCAAAAATCTACATTTTGAGTGAAAACACAAAAGTCCATTTTCTGGCTAAACTAAAGGCCCTAGGACAAAAACAAAGAAATTCTGTGATCACTGTGATCACTTTGATTTTCCACCAAAAATCTATATTTTGAGTGAAAACATAAAAGTCCATTTTCTGGATAAACTAGAGGCCCTAGTTTAGCCAGATTTTCCACCAAAAATCTACATTTTGAGTGAAAACATAAAGTCCATTTTTGGCCAAATTAAAGGCCCTAGTATAGTCAATATACAATTCCATAGTCTACACCATAGACTAGTCCATAGGCTAGTTCATAAAGTTATACATACACTAGTACTAGTTTAGTCCATAGTGTAGTCCATAGTGTAGTCCATAGACTAGTCTATAGTCTTGTCAATAGACTATTCCATAGTTTAGTCAATAGACAAGTCGATATTCTTGTCTATAGACTAGTCAATAGATTAGTTAATAGACTAATCCACAGGCTGGTTCATAGACTAGTCCATAGTCTAATCCATAGATTAGTTGATAGTCTTATCTATAGGCTAGTCATTAGAGTAGCCCATGCTCAAGTCAATATACTAGTTCATGGTCTAGTCAATATACTAGACAATAGTCAATAGACTAGTCAATAGTAATTAGACTAGTCCATAGTCTAGTCAATAGACTAGTCCATAGTCTAGTCAATAGACTAGTCTACAGTCCAGTCAATAGACTAGTCTATAGTCTACTCTATATATTAGTTCATAGACTAGTCATAAGACTAGCACATAGTCTAGTCAATAGACACTAGTCCTTAGAATAGTCCGTAGTCTAGTCCATATGCTAGTTCATAGACTACTCATAAGACTAGTTCATAGGCTAGTTCATAAACTAGTCCATAGTCTAGTCAATAGACAAGTCCATAGTCTAGTCCATAGATTAGTTAATAGACTAGTCTATATGCCAATTCGTAGACTATTTCATAAACTAGTCCATAGAGAAGTCCATTGTCTAGTCAATAGACTAGTCCATAGTCTAGTCAATAGACCTAAAGTTCAACTTTTCAATAAATTTCATGTTCAACTTGATCGCAGATTTTTCTTCAAAATTAAACTTGGTGACAGTTTTTTTCCATAAAGTTTAACTTGTCGTTAGCTTTTCCTTTAAAGCTTAACTTGGCTGTAGCTTTTTCTTTAAAGTTCAACTTGATCGTAGTTTAACTTGATCGAAGTTTTTTCCTTTAAGTTCAACTTGATTGCAACTTTTTCTTTAAAATTCAACTGGATTACAGTTTTTTTCTAAAAGTTGAACTTGATTGTAGTATTTTTTCTCGAAAGTTTAACATGGTGGCAGCTTTTTCTTTAAAGTACAACTTGATCGTAGCTTTTACCTAAAAGTTGAACTTGGTCACTGTTTTTTCTCTATAGTTCGATTGGATTGACAGCTTTTTCTTCAAACTTCAACTTGATTTTTCTTTAAAATTTAACTTGGTTACAGCTTTTTGCTAAAAGTTGAAATTGAGCTCAGTTTTTTTCTTCTAAAGTTTTCTTTAAAGTTCAACTTTATCGTAGCTTTTTCCTTAAAGTTGAACTTGATCCCTTTTTTTCCTAAAGTTTGATTTGATTACAGTTTTTTCTTTAAAGTTCAACTATTTCTCAGTTTTTTCTTTAAAATTTAACTTAATCGCAGCTTTTTTTTAAGTTCAACTTGATAATATATTTTTTCTAAAATTTAAACTTAATTGCAGTTTTTGCAAGTTGAGCTTGATCTGAGCCTTTTTTCTAAACTTCAACTTGATAGCGCCCTTTTCCCTTAAGTATAACTTGTAAGCAGCTTTCTCTCTTAAGTTTAACTTGATCGTAGCTTTTTCCTATTAGTTTAATTTGATCCCAACTTTTTCCCTAAATTTCAATATGATAGTAGCTTTTCCAGTAAAGTTCAACTTGATAGCAGCATTTTTTTTCCTTGATCTCAGGTTTTACTTAAAGTTCATTTATATTGTATATATTTTTTCTAAACTAATTAACTAGATTAACACCAACACGTTTTAAGTTTAATATTAATTGATCAACCACACTTTTATGGTCAATAACATGAATAATAATAGTAAAATAGAAAACTTACAATCTCTTAATAAAATGCTCGAAGACCACAAAAAAACATTAAACTTTGTAATTCACACACATCCTTAACAATACCAAAGAAAATAGTAAACTCTAATAAATATTATAAATTTTCTAATGGTATGAGTTGCGGTGCACTTGTATATAAAGACTAATTTAGTGACGGTACCATTTTCAAACTATCATCCTCCTAATGAATTATTAACGTGACACGCATACCTTGACCATAAACTAATGTACAATTGCGGTTAATTTTTAAAGATATATAATATAGCAGGTTCTTGCTGTGTGGTCGGTCGGACGTATGGTCTTTCACTCATCATCATCTAAATGTAACGTCTAATGTTTAAAGCTTCTGTTGAGGCGATGTTTTGCAAAAGTTACAGTCACGCTATTTCATTGGCAATTAAATTACGCCAACTATTTTTAAAACACAAATTAACTTTAAGTTTGTTGCGTATTATAGAGCAGACACGATAAATTAAGGGTAATAGTAAGTTTAAACTAAGATTAACTATGATATAAGGGGAAGTTAGTGAATGAAGAAAGACTTTTTACCTTGAGGGTAGTTGGTTGTATGAGGAGTCCATATGATTTATTTAATTTTATTATTATTTAGTTAATTTGTTTGTTTTATATAATTTTAATTTGTTTTATTTTATTATTTTGTTTTTTTTAGATTTTAATACAATTATAATTATTACAAAAATGGTTCATCCAGCTGAAAATGTTGTTGCTGCTGCTGTCGCCGAGCAAGTCTCTGCTGAGTCCAAAGAAGGTAAGTTTAAATTTTAAAACATTCTAAACATCTAAAGAAACTACTTCCTGTTAATGAATCATGAAGATCAATATAACATTCTGTTGAGTTCAACTTGATCATAAATGGTTTTATTCTTAAAGTTCAACTTGATCGCAGCTTTCTCTTTAAAGTTCAACTCGATCACAGCATTTTTCCTAAAGTTCAACTTGAGCGTAGCTTTTCCTTTAAAGTTCCATTCGATTTTCTTCAAGTTAAACTTAATTGCAGCTTTTTTCGTAAAGTTAGACTTGATCATAGCTTTTACCTGATCGTTTCATACCTAAAAGTTGAACTTGATCGCTCTTTTTTTCTTAAAGTTCAACTTAATTGCAGAATTTTCCTTAAAGTTGAACTTGATAGCAGTTTTTTTTTTCTTAAAAGTTCCATTTGGCTTCAGCTTTCTCTTTAAAGTTCAACTCTATCACATCATTTTTTCTGTAGATCCACTTGATCGCATATTTTTCTTAAAAGTTCAACTTGATCACAGCTTTTTCTTAAACTTTGCTCTTTATGGATACTTTTAACTTGATCGCTATTTTTTCTTCAAAATTCAACTTTGATAGCTTTTTCATAAATGTTGAACTTGATCCCAGTATTTTTTTTTTCGAAAGTTTAACATGGTGGCAGCTTTTTCTTTAAAGTACGACATAATCGTAGCTTTTGCCTAAAAGTTGAACTTGATAACTGTTTTTCCCTATAGTTCGATTGGGTGATAGCTTTTTCTTCAAACTTCAACTTGATTTTTCATTAAAATTCAATTTGATTACAGCTTTTTGCTAAAAGTTGAAATTGAGCTCAGTTTTTTTCTTCTAAAGTTTTCTTTAAAGTTCAACTTTATATGTTGAACATGATCTTTTGCTTGAGCTCTTTCCTTTAAGTTCCTAATGATCGCAGTTTTTTCTTTAAAGTTCAACTTGATTCTAACTTGAACTTTCTACAGCTTTATCCCTAAAGATCAACTTGCTTGCAGCAGTTTCCTTAAAGCTCGACTTAAATGAAACTTTTTCCCTAAAGTCCGACTTGATGGAAGCTTTTTCTCTAAAGATCATCTTAATCGAAGCTTTCTCCTTAAAAAGTCAACATGATCGCAGCACTTCTTTTATATTGCAGCCGTTTCCTTAAAGCTCGACTTAAATGAAACTTTTTCCCTGAAGTTCGACTTGATTGAAGCTTTTTTCCCTAAAGATCATCTTAATCGTTTAAAGTTCAACGGGATCACATCTTTTTCTAAAATGCTTTTTCTAAAAAGTTTAATGATCGCTGAATTTTCCTTGAACTTTAACTTGATAGAAGCTTTTCCCTCGATGTTCAACTTGATCACAGCATTTTGAATAAAGTTCAACTAATTATTTGATTAATCGTTCTTTGATCGGCATGATCGCTACATTTTCCTTGAAGTTCGACGTGATCGAAGCTTTTCTGTAGAAGATCAACTGGATCACAACTTTTTCTATAAAGTTTAACTTTAGATTTGACTGGTCGTTCATTGAGTGACTTGGTCGCTGCTTTTTCCTTGAAGTTTCACTTGATCGAAACTTTTTCATTTAAGTTCAATTGGATTACAGCTTTTTCTATAAATTTCAACTTACTACTTGATTGATCGTCCTATGATCGGTTTGATTGTTGTTTTTTTCTTGAAGTTTGACTTGATCGCAGCTTTTCCTTTGGATCATTTCTTTTTCTATAAAATTCAACTTAATATTTTGTTGATCGTTCCTTGATCGGTAAGATCAGTACTTTTTCCTTGAAGTTCGACTTGATCGAAGTTTTTTCTTGAAGTTTAACTTAATATTTTATTGACCGGCTTGATCGCTGGATTGTTCAACGGGATTACAGCTTCATCTATAAAGTTCAACTTAATATTTGATTGATATTCCTATGATTGGCATGATCACTACTTTTGCCTTGAATTTCTTTCTGACCGCAACTTTTCCTTTAAAATTCAACTGAATCAAATCTTTTTCTATAACGTTCGACTTAAAATTTGATTGATCGTTCTTTGATCGGCTTGATCCTAGCTTTTTCTTTGAGGTTCGACTTGACTGCAGCTTTTCCTTTTAAGTTATATTTCATTGGTCATCCTATGGTCAGCTTGATCATTGTTTATTTTCCTTGATACGAAGCTTTTTCTAATAAGTTCAACTGGATCATTAACATTTTATGACAATAAACTACCTAAATTATCAACTAATATACATATTAACCTTTACGAAAGTAAAATTTACAAATCGGTAATTGACCTTTTGACATAATACACTGAAACCCTTGATAAACTAATCCTATTGCTAAACATTCCACTTACAATAACTAAACCTTTTGTCAATGAAATTGAAACTGTATGTAATCAAAGTTAATAAGATTTACTACCTTAAAAGCTTAATAACAGGATAAACTCCTTAAATTAAGATACCAATACTTTGCTACAGTTGCTACAGGTAACACTTGTTAACACAATAGACACTAAATCCTATTTTCCCCCTTACAAACCCCAAAAAAACATCATATCAAAAGGTATAAAGATCACATTTAACAAAAAACATACAACATTAAATTAAGATGACATTGTCAGGATAAGAACAACAAAACATTTTCCATATTTACAACCAAAAATAACATCACGAATGCGCCCCCCGCCGCAGGACAACCCCAGCAAAACACAAAAAGGTTAAATTATGCATTTTATATAGAAAAAGAAAAAATAAACGAAAATAAAATAAGACGAAAAACATAATCAAATGAGATGAAAAACAAAGATATGGACTCTATGACGACTATTTTTAGGCAAAAAAAACAAAACCTTTAACTACAAATGTACCATTTTAAGGCCCCTTAAGGTACTTTTTTGGTGCTATTACACAACATCAATGATTTCTTTAGTAAATTGTAAAATAATGCAACAAGATAGGAATAAATTGAAGGCCCACTGAACAACTTTTTCAATTGTCTGGGTACTTTTATAATTTCTCTCACCAACCAACCCTGTTACTCTACCGAAAAAAAAACCAAAACTCTCTAAAATGAGTATGCATTAACACACAGTAGGGTGGTGGTTGTGGGTAGCAACGCAAAAACCAGTCATATGGAAGCTAGTAAGAAAAAAGAATGCCTTCAATTCCCCAACAACCTAATAACAATTGTCACCAAACACCCACTCTCTCATTGCGACATTAATAGAAAGCTGAAAACCCAAACTGGGTTTCACAAAGTACAAAATGCCAAAGTACTGTAAATAGAGGCAAATGTAAGCAACTATTTAGCCTTAAAGGTTATGAGCTGTGTGTGAGGAACTTTTTTTTTTGTTTTTTGGTATAAGTACGAGTTGTGAATACATTATCCGATTGAAGTCTTTAAAGCTAAAGGACTAAAGAGAATTACACCGTTTCTAAGGTAATGCTGATTATGAAAGAGGCTACTCTACCCAGAAATTTCTTTAGTTCCAGTTTTGTTCTAGTTCTGATCTAGATCTGTTCTAGTTCTGTTCTAGTTCTGTTCTAGTTCTGTTCTAGTTCTGTTCTAGTTCTGTTCTAGTTCTGTTCTAGTTCTGTTCTAGTTCTGTTCTAGTTCTGTTCTAGTTCTGTTCTAGTTCTGTTCTAGTTCTGTTCTAGTTCTGTTCTAGTTCTGTTCTAGTTCTGTTCTAGTTCTGTTCTAGTTCTGTTCTAGTTCTGTTCTAGTTCTGTTCTAGTTCTGTTCTAGTTCTGTTCTAGTTCTGTTCTAGTTCTGCTCTAGTTCTGTTCTAGTTCTGTTCTAGTTCTGTTCTAGTTCTGTTCTAGTTCTGTTCTAGTTCTGTTCTAGTTCTGTTCTGTTCTAGTTCTGTTCTAGTTCTGTTCTAGTTCTGTTCTAGTTCTGTTCTAGTTCTGTTCTAGTTCTGTTCTAGTTCTGTTCTAGTTCTGTTCTAGTTCTGTTCTAGTTCTGTTGTAGTTCTGTTGTAGTTCTGTTGTAGTTCTGTTCTAGTTCTGTTCTAGTTCTGTTGTAGTTCTGTTCTAGTTCTGTTCTAGTTCTGTTGTAGTTCTGTTCTAGTTCTGTTCTAGTTCTGTTCTAGTTCTGTTCTAGTTCTGTTCTAGTTCTGTTCGTTCTGTTCTAGTTTTGTTCTAGTTCTGTTCTAGTTCTGTTTCAGTTCTGTTCTAGTTCTGTTCTAGTTCTGTTCTAGTTCTGTTCTAGTTCTGTTCTAGTTCTGTTCTAGTTTGTTCTAGTTCTGTTCTAGTTCTGTTCTAGTTCTGTTTAGTTCTGTTTAGTTCTGTTCTAGTTCTGTTCTAGTTCTGTTCTAGTTCTGTTCTAGTTCTGTTCTAGTTCTGTTCTAGTTCAGTTCTAGTTCAATGCTAGTTCAGTTCTAGTTCAGTTGTTGTTCACTTCTAGTTCAGTTCTAGTTCAGTTCTAGTTCAGTTCTAGTTCAGTTCTAATTCAGTTCTAGTTCAGTTCTAGTTCAGTTCTAGTTCAGTTCTAGTTCAGTTCTAGTTCAGTTCTAGTTCAGTTCTAGTTCAGTTCTAGTTCAGTTCTAGTTCAGTTCTAGTTCAGTTCTAGTTCAGTTCTAGTTCAGTTCTAGTTCAGTTCTAGTCAGTTCTAGTTCAGTTCTAGTCAGTTCTAGTTCAGTTCTAGTTCAGTTCTAGTTCTAGTCTTCCAAGGAAACAGTGTACTTCATTCAAATGTATATTTTTTTTCCTACCATCACTCACGCGGAATAATGATTACTGTCTTGTTTAAGTTCTACCATCCAAAGTATATGAGGCCCAACAAGCACAAAAAGGCCTCAATTCAAGTACATATTTTCTTCCATCGTCATCATCATCACCAGCTTCTTAAACAATATCTTATTATTTTATTTCGTTTCTAATATATTCACAATTTTCTGAAAACTCCACCTTAAAGAAATACAAAGAATATCGGGCACAGACAAACAAATATTTTCACATTTACATTCAATGTTAAATGGGTAATAAGTTATATTATCCTTAACATTTATGATAATCACGTGTAAATTGTAGACTATTTTTAGGAGGGTGGTGTGGTGCTCTGGT
This sequence comes from Lucilia sericata, assembly GCF_015586225.1. Lineage (NCBI taxonomy): Eukaryota > Metazoa > Arthropoda > Insecta > Diptera > Calliphoridae > Lucilia > Lucilia sericata. Next base: position 77,774 of record NW_023995275.1, read on the forward strand.
GGGAGTGAGTGAGTTGTCATATGCTATTGCTGCTGTGGCGTTTGTTTTGCATGCACGTAATACAACAACAATAGGTGTTTTATATGGTAGAATCTACTCTTTAACACACGGTTGAAATTAGTTAATGGAGAAAAATGTGTGAAAATCTCATTTAAATTCAAATGAAATTTAATGGCATATAATCATTAATAGAGGGGATGATATAAATTATTTTTGAATAAAAAATCAGATCAAGGATTTTTGGAATTGATTTTAATTTTTTTCATAATTTAAAATTAGAAAAGCAAGGTTTGTTTAAGGATTTAAGTTTAAAATGGTGGTTATTTTTACATTAAAATCTTTTTATTTTTCTTTTTTTTTTGTTACAAAAACTTTTAAAAACTTGTCTAATTCCATTGCACAATTGCACTTAGATTGAGCACTTTTAAACTTAATTTGTATCACTATTGTATGTGCTTTTAAAATGGTTGGATTTTGTACATCCTTGTATGTTTTGTTTGCTTCTCTTTGGCAATTTTTTTCATTTCATTAGAAAAATTTTTTTTTTTCGTTAGATTTGGCCATACAAACTTTCATACATGTTTATAGGAAAATGTTTGCTCCAAAACATGAAAAAAAATATTTAGCAAATAATTTATGGCATCCCAAATAAACTTGATTTGAAAACTTTGTTTTTCAGTTTGTGACAAATTTGTTTCTATTAGTTTATTCTTTAGTTTACAGCAGTTGTAAGTTTATTACAAATTTATGGTGAAAAGCAAAGTATAAATTTAATTTTACCAATTTGTGTATTTGCTAGAGGCTCTGGAAGCTTTTCGGAGGATATTGTTGATATTTTCAGTGGAAATCGCGGATATTTCACTTTTTCTATCGAAATTTTGATTATTTTCGAAGGAAAATGTCGATGTTCTTGATATCAAAACTGTTGATCTTTCACAGAACAATTTTGTACCTTTCGAACTTTAACTATGGATCTTCATCTCGCTTTCGAGAGAGAGATGTAGAGAAACATGGATCTTTAATAGTTCAACAGTGGATCTTCATAGCAGCTGTTCTAGTTCTGTTCTAGTTCTGTTCTAGTTCTGTTCTAGTTCTGTTCTAGTTCTGTTCTAGTTCTGTTCTAGTTCTGTTCTAGTTCTGTTCTAGTTCTGTTCTAGTTCTGTTCTAGTTCTGTTCTAGTTCTGTTCTAGTTCTGTTCTAGTCTGTTCTAGTTCTGTTCTAGTTCTGTTCTAGTTCTGTTCTAGTTCTGTTCTAGTTCTGTTCTAGTTCTGTTCTAGTTTCTGTTCTAGTTCTGTTCTAGTTCTGTTCTAGTTCTGTTCTAGTTCTGTTCTAGTTCTGTTCTAGTTCAGTTCTGTTTCTGTTCTAGTTCTGTTCTAGTTCTGTTCTAGTTCTGTTCTAGTTCTGTTCTAGTTCTGTTCTAGTTCTGTTCTAGTTCTGTTCTAGTTCTGTTCTAGTTCTGTTCTATCTGTTCTAGTTCTGTTCTAGTTCTGTTCTAGTTCTGTTCTAGTTCTGTTCTAGTTTCTGTTCTAGTTCTGTTCTAGTTCTGTTCTAGTTCTGTTCTAGTTCTGTTCTAGTTCTGTTCTAGTTCTGTTCTAGTTCTGTTCTAGTTCTGTTCTAGTTCTGTTCTAGTTCTGTTCTAGTTCTGTTCTAGTTCTGTTCTAGTTCTGTTCTAGTTCTGTTCTAGTTCTGTTCTAGTCTGTTCTAGTTCTGTTCTAGTTCTGTTCTAGTTCTGTTCTAGTTCTGTTCTAGTTCTGTTCTAGTTTCTGTTCTAGTTCTGTTCTAGTTCTGTTCTAGTTCTGTTCTAGTTCTGTTCTAGTTCTGTTCTAGTTCTGTTCTAGTTCTGTTCTAGTTCTGTTCTAGTTCTGTTCTAGTTCTGTTCTAGTTCTGTTCTAGTTCTGTTCTAGTTCTGTTCTAGTTCTGTTCTAGTTCTGTTCTAGTTCTGTTCTAGTTCTGTTCTAGTTCTGTTCTAGTTCTGTTCTAGTTCTGTTCTAGTTCTGTTCTAGTTCTGTTCTAGTTCTATTCTATGTTCTAGTTCTGTTCTAGTTCTGTTCTAGTTCTGTTCTAGTTCTGTTCTAGTTCTGTTCTAGTTCTGTTCTAGTTCTGTTCTAGTTCTGTTCTAGTTCTGTTCTAGTTCTGTTCTAGTTCTGTTCTAGTTCTGTTCTAGTTCTGTTCTAGTTCTGTTCTAGTTCTGTTCTAGTTCTGTTCTAGTTCTGTTCTAGTTCTGTTCTAGTTCTGTTCTAGTTCTGTTCTAGTTCTGTTCTAGTTCTGTTCTAGTTCTGTTCTAGTTCTGTTCTAGTTCTGTTCTAGTTCTGTTCTAGTTCTGTTCTAGTCTGTTCTAGTTCTGTTCTAGTTCTGTTCTAGTTCTGTTCTAGTTCTGTTTCTAGTTCTGTTCTAGTTCTGTTCTAGTTCTGTTCTAGTTCTGTTCTAGTTCTGTTCTAGTTCTGTTCTAGTTCTGTTCTAGTTCTGTTCTAGTTCTGTTCTAGTTCTGTTCTAGTTCTGTTCTAGTTCTGTTCTAGTTCTGTTCTAGTTCTGTTCTAGTTCTGTTCTAGTTCTGTTCTAGTTCTGTTCTAGTTCTGTTTCTAGTTCTGTTCTAGTTCTGTTCTAGTTCTGTTCTAGTTCTGTTCTAGTTCTGTCTAGTTCTGTTCTAGTTCTGTTCTAGTTCTGTTCTAGTTCTGTTTGTTCAGTTCTGTTCTAGTTCTGTTCTAGTTCTGTTCTAGTTCTGTCTAGTTCTGTTCTAGTTCTGTTCTAGTTCTGTTCTAGTTCTGTTCTAGTTCTGTTCTAGTTCTGTTCTAGTTCTGTTCTAGTTCTGTTCTAGTTCTGTTCTAGTTCTGTTCTAGTTCTGTTCTAGTTCTGTTCTAGTTCTGTTCTAGTTCTGTTCTAGTTCTGTTCTAGTTCTGTTCTAGTTATGTTCTAGTTCTGTTCTAGTTCTGTTCTAGTTCTGTTCTAGTTCTGTTCCTAGTTCTGTTCTAGTTCTGTTCTAGTTCTGTTCTAGTTCTGTTCTAGTTCTGTTCTAGTTCTGTTCTAGTTCTGTTCTAGTTCTGTTCTGTTCTAGTTCTGTTCTAGTTCTGTTCTAGTTCTGTTCTAGTTCTGTTCTAGTTCTGTTCTAGTTCTGTTCTGGTTCTGTTCTAGTTCTGTTCTAGTTCTATTCTGTTCTGTTCTAGTTCTGTTCTAGTTCTGTTTCTAGTTCTGTTCTAGTTCTGTTCTAGTTCTGTTCTAGTTCTGTTTTAGTTCTGTTCTAGTTCTGTTCTAGTTCTGTTCTAGCTCTGTTCTAGTTCTGTTCTAGTTCTGTTCTAGTTCTGTTCTAGTTCTACTCTAGTTCTGTTTTTAGTTAGTTAGTGAGTTAGTTAGTTAGTTAGTTAGTTAGTTAGTTAGTTAGTTAGTTAGTTAGTTAGTAGTAGTTAGTAGTTAGTTAGTAGTGTTAGTTAGTTAGTTAGTAGTTAGTTAGTTAGTTAGTTAGTTAGTTAGTTAGTTAGTTAGTTAGTTAGTTAGTTAGTTAGTTAGTTAGTTAGTTAGTTAGTTAGTTAGTTAGTTAGTTAGTTAGTTAGTAGTTAGTTAGTTAGTAGTAGTTAGTTAGTTAGTTAGTTAGTTAGTTAGTTAGTTAGTTAGTTAGTTAGTTAGTTAGTTAGTTAGTTAGTTAGTAGTTAGTTAGTTAGTTAGTTAGTTAGTTCGTTAGTTAGTTAGTTAGTTAGTTAGTTAGTTAGTTAGTAGTTAGTTAGTTAGTTAGTTAGTTAGTTAGTAGTTAGTTGTAGTTAGTAGTTAGTTAGTAGTTAGTTAGTAGTTAGTTAGTTAGTTAGTTAGTTAGTTAGTTAGTTAGTAGTTAGTAGTTAGTTAGTTAGTTAGTTAGTTAGTTAGTTAGTTAGTTAGTTAGTTAGTTAGTTAGTTAGTTAGTTAGTTAGTTAGTTAGTTAGTTAGTTAGTTAGTTAGTTAGTTAGTAGTTAGTTAGTTAGTTAGTTAGTTAGTTAGTTAGTTAGTTAGTTAGTTAGTTAGTAGTTAGTTAGTTAGTTAGTTAGTTAGGTTAGTTAGTTAGTTAGTTAGTAGTTAGTTAGTTAGTTAGTTAGTTAGAGTTAGTTAGTTAGTTAGTTAGTTAGTTAGTTAGTTAGTTAGTTAGTTAGTTAGTTAGTTACTTGGTTCGTCAGCTCCTTTTCAGAGTCTCTTGTAGTTCTCGAACCAACAACCTCCGTACTTACAGACTTACTCGTGGATATTGTTCAAAAAAACAATAAATTCTCCCTTCATAAACCTTTAAACAACTCTTTAATCTGTAATTAAGCATCTCGACTAAAAACTTAATTTACGTCCAATAATTTGCAACATATGTTAAGGTCCTCCTCTTGAATTTTTAATTTTCCTTGTTGTGTTTTTTTCTGCTCAAGTATTAAAAAAGTTTACTAAATATATATTAGAAAAAACCCCTACAACTTTAGTTTGTTAAGGATTTACAAGAAAGTTTATAGCCTCTACAACGACAATTGGAGACCATAGCTGAACGGAAAAGAACCTTCAATAGTTGCAAATAAAAACTTCTTATTGCTGAGCTTCATCGTATGAAACAACCAACGACGAGCTACAACACTTTTAGAACAAGGAAGTAAGTATATGAGGCCCATGAATTATGACGGGAAGATTTGTAACCGCAAGGAAAAAGGTGACAACAAAAGAGATGTTAATTTTCACATATTACTATGGTAAAAGACTTCTGTTGCTTTTTGTATTCATTTAACTGACCCTTTGCGCACTTTTCTTTATAAAATTATAGTTTTAAAATATTATTTATATAAAATCTCTTTGTTAATTCTACTTGTTGCAACACCCGCTCTCTTTCTCGCTCCCCCGAGTAACAATTTTAATATTGTCACCCATTTATCCGCAAACTAGATGGATGTTGATGTTCTAAAGAAGACTGTCTAATAATTTACATGTGTCTTCATGTGTATCTGATAGAAGTGAGTGTGAGTGTGTAACATAGATTGTAATGTGAAAAAAAGCATGAGGGCTGTTCGAAAAGGGATTTAAAACTATGATAGTATCATCTCTAATGATTAACTTTGTAAAGCGATTAACTGAAACGGAATATGGTGAGCTGAGTACATGATTAGGAAGACTGTATCGGAGGGTGTGACGTGACCTGTCGCAAAGACTTTCGAGGCACTTCTCTTCACCTAGTTATCTTGCCACTTAATAGTAGTTCCTCCCCAACATGGTTTTCACATCTCAGAGGGTTATAAGCAGCAGACATTGGGTGAAATAACGGTCCTAGCGCCATTCGACATTCTTCGAGCATATCCTTCAACAAATAACAACAAATTAAACTAGGTGCATCCCTAGGCGTAGTTCTATCGCCTCCCTTCTCTAAGGTCTACCAGTCTAAAGCAGTTACATCTCGCCAAGGAGACCTCGTAAAGGAACATTCATTAGTTCTGGTCTAGTTCAGTTCTAGTTCAGTTCTAGTTCAGTTCTAGTTCAGTTCTAGTTCAGTTCTAGTTCAGTTCTAGTTCAGTTCTAGTTCAGTTCTAGTTCAGTTCTAGTTCAGTTCTAGTTCAGTTCTAGTTCAGTTCTAGTTCTAGTTCAGTTCTAGTTCAGTTCTAGTTCAGTTCTAGTTCAGTTCTAGTTCAGTTCTAGTTCAGTTCTAGTTCAGTTCTAGTTCAGTTCTAGTTCAGTTCTAGTTCAGTTCTAGTTCAGTTCTAGTTCAGTTCTAGTTCAGTTCTAGTTCTGTTCTAGTTCTGTTCTAGTTCTGTTCTAGTTCTGTTCTAGTTCTGTTCTAGTTCTGTTCTAGTTCTGTTCTAGTTCTGTTCTAGTTCTGTTCTAGTTCTGTTCTAGTTCTGTTCTAGTTCTGTTCTAGTTCTTTTCTAGTTCTGTTCTAGTTCTAGTTCTGTTCTAGTTCTGTTCTAGTTCTATTCTAGTTCTGTTCTAGTTCTGTTCTAGTTCTGTTCTAGTTCTGTTCTAGTTCTGTTCTAGTTCTGTTCTAGTTCTGTTCTAGTTCTGTTCTAGTTCTGTTCTAGTTCTGTTCTAGTTCTGTTCTAGTTCTGTTCTAGTTCTGTTCTAGTTCTGTTCTAGTTCTGTTCTAGTTCTGTTCTAGTTCTGTTCTAGTTCTGTTCTAGTTCTGTTCTAGTTCTGTTCTAGTTCTGTTCTAGTTCTAGTTCTGTTCTAGTTCTAGTTCTGTTCTAGTTCTGTTCTAGTTCTGTTCTAGTTCTGTTCTAGTTCTGTTCTAGTTCTGTTCTAGTTCTGTTCTAGTTCTGTTCTAGTTCTGTTCTAGTTCTGTTCTAGTTCTGTTCTAGTTCTGTTCTAGTTCTGTTCTAGTTCTGTTCTAGTTCTGTTCTAGTTCTGTTCTAGTTCTGTTCTAGTTCTGTTCTAGTTCTGTTCTAGTTCTGTTCTGTTCTAGTTCTGTTCTGTTCTAGTTCTGTTCTGTTCTAGTTCTGTTCTAGTTCTGTTCTAGTTCTGTTCTAGTTCTGTTCTAGTTCTGTTCTAGTTCTGTTCTAGTTCTGTTCTAGTTCTGTTCTAGTTCTGTTCTAGTTCTGTTCTAGTTCTGTTCTAGTTCTGTTCTAGTTCTTTGGTTCAGATTTTAAACGATTTCTAACATGAACCTCGTTTTTTTAACGTACACTTCAACTACACATGTATGACATCTGCTGCTATTAGGTTTGGGGATTGTAACTTAATTTGCTACTTTAACCTCTTTAGAGATTAAAAGTTCATTTCATTTTTTTCGTGTAGGTTCCCTTATAATGTTGCCGTCACTCCTTAAAATCTCTAAAGGTTAAGTAAAAACACAGAAAATGGAAAAAATGAATCACATGAAAAAAACGTTGTTGTTAAAGTTTTACTTGCCACAAATTTAATAAAAGTTTGTAGCTATTTAGACTAAGGACAAGAGTAGATGACGACGAAATTTCCCTTTGAGCATTAAGTTTTAGACTTTTGTGTCTTCTTTAGATTAGATTTTATGAAATAAAGTATGGAATTTTTGTAGTTGTTTCTTATTATTTTACTCTTTTGACACAGATTTTTTTGATTTGTTACAATTTAATTTTGTTTCTTGTCTATCTGTCCCCTAAAAACAAAACCAAAAAAAAAGTGTTTTCATATCCTGTACACACACATATACTTTCAAAATCTAATAAAAAATAATGATTGCATTCCTTTGACATGTATGAAAGCGTTAAAATATATATATAAAAATCATGTACATATGTATAGATATATTTTAGTGCATGTTTATACTTAATTTGTATGCCACATGTTGTTGTGATTAGACTAGCAGAATCCTCCTTATTGATAGTAATGCTGTTGTGCCAGGAGTAGGAGTTGCCTGTCTACTGTTCCCATGTCTTGTTAACTCTTAATAAGATTTGTGCTTAGAAATAATGATGAGCCATATTATCGTTTGAGGTATAACATATCTTGTAAATAGAGGCCAGCATTACATTATAAATATGTATTTTTATTATAAAGTATTTCTATACTTTTTTTTCCTTGTGATATTATTATGTTCATTTATTTCGTACGTGTTTAGGTTTTAGAAATAGCTGTTTTATCTGTTTTTAGTTTTATTTCTAGAGCATCACAAAACTAGGTCAATTAAGTGCTTAAAAAAATTGGTAAGAAATTAGTTAAGGTTTTAGCTGATTTAGAAGTTTAAATCATTAATTACTGTAACTGCAGCGAAAGAGATCTTAAGCTGCTTTAAGGAGGAAAGAGAAGAGATAATTAAAGATTGTGGTTGATGTGACCATAATAAATTAAATATAGTTTTGTCCTAGTTCTGATCGTGTTCACTTCTAGTTCAGTTCTAGGTCAGTTCTAGTTCAGTTCTAGTTCAGTTCTAGTTCAGTTCTAGATCAGTTCTAGTTCAGTACTAGTTAAGTTCTAGTTCAGTACTAGTTAAGTTCTACTTCAGTTCTAGTTCAGTTCTAGTTCAGTTCTAGTTCAGTTCTAGTTCAGTTCTAGTTCAGTTCTAGTTCAGTTCTAGTTCAGTTCTAGTTCAGTTCTAGTTCAGTTCTAGTTCAGTTCTAGTTCAGTTCTAGTTCAGTTCTAGTTCAGTTCTAGTTCAATTCTAGTTCAGTTCTAGTTCAGTTCTAGTTTTCAGTTCAGTTCTAGTTCAGTTCTAGTTCAGTTCTAGTTCAGTTCTAGTTCAGTTCTAGTTCAGTTCTAGTTCAGTTCTAGTTCAGTTCTAGTTCAGTTCTAGTTCAGTTCTAGTTCAGTTCTAGTTCAGTTCTAGTTCAGTTCTAGTTCAGTTCTAGTTCAGTTCTAGTTCAGTTCTAGTTCAGTTCTAGTTCTGTTCTAGTTCTAGTTCTGTTCTAGTTCTGTTCTGTTCTTTTAGAACAAGGAAGTGTTCTAGTTCTGTTCTAGTTCTGTTCTAGTTCTGTTCTAGTTCAGTTCTAGTTCAGTTCTAGTTCAGTTCTAGTTCTGTTCTAGTTCTGTTCTAGTTCTGTTCTAGTTCAGTTCTAGTTCAGTTCTAGTTCAGTTCTAGTTCAGTTCTAGTTCAGTTCTAGTTCTGTTCTAGTTCTAGTTCTGTTCTAGTTCTGTTCTAGTTCTGTTCTTTAGAACAAGGAAGTGTTCTAGTTCTGTTCTAGTTCTGTTCTAGTTCTGTTCTAGTTCTGTTCTAGTTCTGTTCTAGTTCTGTCTAGTTCTGTTCTAGTTCTGTTCTAGTTCTGTTCTAGTTCTGTTCTAGTTCTAGTTCTGTTCTAGTTCTGTTCTAGTTCTGCTCTAGTTCTTTTTAGTTCTGTTCTAGTTCTGTTCTAGTTCTGTTCTAGTTCTGTTCTAGTTCTGTTCTAGTTCTGTTCTAGTTCTGTTCTAGTTCTGTTCTGTTCTAGTTCTGTTCTAGTTCTGTTCTAGTTCTGTTCTGTTCTAGTTCTGTTCTAGTTCTCTTCTAGTTCTGTTCTAGTTCTGTTCTAGTTCTGTTCTAGTTCTGTTCTAGTTCTGTTCTAGTTTCTAGTTCTGTTCTAGTTCTGTTCTAGTTCTGTTCTAGTTCTGTTCTAGTTCTGTTCTAGTTCTGTTCTAGTTCTGTTCTAGTTCTGTTCTAGTTCTGTTCTAGTTCTGTTCTAGTTCTGTTCTAGTTCTGTTCTAGTTCTGTTCTAGTTCTGTTCTAGTTCTGTTCTAGTTCTGTTCTAGTTCTGTTCTAGTTCTGTTCTAGTTCTGTTCTAGTTCTGTTCTAGTTCTGTTCTAGTTCTGTTCTTGTTCTGTTCTAGTTCTGTTCTAGTTCTGTTCTAGTTCTGTTCTAGTTCTGTTCTAGTTCTGTTCTAGTTCTGTTCTAGTTCTGTTCTAGTTCTGTTCTAGTTCTGTTCTAGTTCTGTTCTAGTTCTGTTCTAGTTCTGTTCTAGTTCTGTTCTAATTCTGTTCTAGTTCTGTTTTAGTTCAATTTTAGTTCAGTTATTGTTCAGTTGTTGTTCTGTTCTAGTTCACTTAGAATTTTGAAAAAGTCTATTTATTGAACATATAAAAATCTTGATATTTAATGCGAATATTATTCTCATCGTATCTCACAAAGTTTTGTTAAACAAGTGTTATGCGTACAATAACAAATTTAAATGCAAATTTGAATATTATTCATTTCGAAACAGAAAACAGACAATCTCATTAATTTTAACAACAACGTCTGTCTCTATTTGTAAAACAGTCTTTTTTGAAAATAAATAATTTACAAGTTTAGCAAACAAATCATGAGCCTAGACATCTTTCTCAGAATAAAATAAATATTCTTTTTAGGCTACACAATATAGACAGCTGGAAGTTAGTTTTAGCTTTCCCTAAACCAAAAACAAAACAAATAACTGCATGTATCCGAACACTTCATTTCAATATGAAACTTTATTTTTTACAAGGAAACATCATTAATTTTCATAAAATATCTCTCTAGTTTCTAGTAACGGAAACGGAAATTACTTTATAAAACACATCATCAAAAAGCATCATGCAATAGTAAACACAATGAGAGAGACACATAGTAGAACAGGAGATACAACAGAAATCATTTAAACGAAAAACTGTCAACAACAACAATCAATATTAATCAAAGTTTATTAAAATAACGGTCTATTGAACAGACACAAAATATAAAACACGATATAAAAATAAAATTGGAAAACAATTTAAAAAGAAAAACACATAAAAATTTAGTGTGATGGAAAGTTTACAAAAAAGCCTACACAAAACATATACAAGAGGCGTTTTGTTTAACAGTGTCAGGAAACATAAAATGACCTATAAACGAAGGCGAACTGAAAAGTTTCTTATATAAGTAGACTAGAATAGTACTTGAACAGAACTAAAACAGAACAAGAACAGAACTAGAACGGAACTAGAACAGAACTAGAACAGAACAGAACTAAAACGGAACTAGAACAGAACTAGAACAAGAACAGAACTAGAACATAACTAGAACAGAACTAGAACAGAACTAGAACAGAACTAGAACAGAACTAGAACAGAACTAGAACAGAACTAGAACAGAACTAGAACAGAACTAGAACAGAACTAGAACAGAACTAGAACAGAACTAAAACAGTACTAGAACAGAACTAGAACAGAACTAGAACAGAACTAGAACAGAACTAGAACAGAACTAGAACAGAACTAGAACAGACAGAACTAGAACAGAACTAGAACGGAACTAGAACAGAACTGAACAGAACTAGAACGGAACTAGAACAGAACTAGAACTAGAACAGAACTAGAACTAGAACAGAACTAGAACGGAACTAGAACAGAACTAGAACTAGAACAGAACTAGAACAGAACTAGAACAGAACTAGAAACAGAACTTGAACAGAACTAGAACAGAACTAGAACAGAACTAGAACAGAACTAGAACAGAACTAGAACAGAACTAGAACAGAACTAGAACAGAATTAGAACAGAACTAGAACAGAACGGAAACAGAACTAGAACAGAACTAGAACAGAACTAGAACAGAACTAGAACAGAACTAGAACAGAACTAGAACTAGAACAGAACTAGAACAGAACTAGAACAGAACTAGAACAGAACTAGAACAGAACAGAACTAGAACAGAACTAGAACAGAACTAGAAACAGAACTAGAACAGAACCGACAGACTAGAACAGAACTAGAACAGAACTAGAACAGAACTAGAACAGAACTAGAACAGAACTCCGAACAGAACTAGAACAGAACTGAACATACTAGAACAGAACTTGAACAGTACTAGAACAGACTTAGAACAGACTAGAACAGAACTAGAACAGAACTAGAACAGAACTAGAACAGAACTAGAACAGAACTAGAACAGAACTAAGAACAGAACTAGAACAGAACTAGAACAGAACTAGAACAGAACTAGAACAGAACTAGAACAGAACTAGAACAGAACTAGAACAGAACTAGAACAGTACTAGAACAGAACTTGAACAGTACTAGAACAGAACTAGAACAGTACTAGAACAGAACTAGAACAGAACTAGAACAGAACTAGAACAGAACTAGAACAACTAGAACAGAATTAGAACAGAACTAGAACAGAACTAGAACAGAACTAGAACAGAACTAGAACCGAACTAACAAACTAGAACAGAACTAGAACAAGAACTAGAACAGAACTAGAACAGAACTAGAACAGAAAATAGAACAGACTAGAACAGAACTAGAACAGAACTAGAACAGAACTAGAACAGAACTAGAACAGAACTAGAACAGAACTAGAACAGAACTAGAACAGAATAGAACAGAACTAGAACAGAACTAGAACAGAACTAGAAAACAGAACTAGAACAGAACTAGAACAGAATCGAACAGAACTAGAACAGAACTAGAACAGAACTAGAACAGAACTAGAACAGAACTAGAACAGAACTAGAACAGAACTAGAAACGAACTAGAACAGAACTAGAACAGAACTAGAACAGAACTAGAACATAACTAGAACAGAACTAGAACAGAACTAGAACAGAACTAGAAACAGAACTAGAACAGAACTAGAACAGAACTAGAAACAGAACTAGAACAGAACTAGAACAGAACTAGAACAGAGAACTAGAACAGAACTAGAACAGAACTAGAACAGAACTAGAACAGAACTAGAACAGAACTAGAACAGAACTAGAACAGAACTAGAACAGACTAAAACAGAACTAGAAACAGAATAAGAACAGAACTAGAACAGAACTAGAACAGAAACTAGAACAGAACTGGAACAGAACTAGAGCAGAACTAGAACAGAACTAGAACAGAACTAGAACAGACCTAGAACAGAACTAGAACAGAACTAGAACAGAACTAGAACAGAACTAGAACAGACCTAGAACAGAACTAGAACAGAACTACAACAGAACTGGAACAGAACTAGAACTCCTTTTCTATAGGAAAAGAGTGTCTTCAAAACAGACTTTTTTCTATAGAAAAAGTGTCTCTTAAGAGAGGCATGTTCTATAGACAAAGTGTGTCTCATTAAAGGAGATTTTTCAATAGAAAAAGTGACTTTGAAAGATAGTTTTTCTATAGAAAAAGTGTCCTTTTTAAAGAGAGTTTTTTCTACAGAAAAAGTGTCTTTTTGAAATAGAGTTTTTCTGTAGAAATGATATATCCTTGGCAGAGAATTTCGCTGTGGAAAAGTTTTTTCATTGAAAGATACTTTTTCTAAAGGAAAGTGGCTTTTGTAAGAATCTCCCAGAAAGAAACATTTTCATGAGTGACAGAGACACTTTTCTGTTTGCCCATTTGTTTTTACTGACATTTGTACAAAATATCAAAAATACAACACTGTTTGTTAAAGTAGTTGTGGTTGCTGTTGCCTCTTGTTGGCCACATCATTATAACACCTGTCCTGTTGTGGCATCATTCTCACAAGGAAGAGGAAAGTTAATATAGTTTTAAAGTGGTTTAAAACTCAGTTTTCTTACTCTTTCTCTAACCTATTCCCTGTCCTCTTTATGTCACTGTTGACTATAGCAGCAGCAACACAAAAAACAACAATGATAACGAGTAAAAAAGTGCAATAAAAACCGCAGACTATATAAATGTTTATTACAGTTTGTGGTTTCAGTTATTCTCAACCTCAACTATGTGGCGGTCGTATGAATGTTAGTAAGTACGTATATTACATGTTTTTTTGTTGATCTCCCACTGCTCCAACACTGTTCCACTGCTGCATCCCCCACCACTACTAAGTAAATGAAGTTGCAATAATGTGTTTTTGTTACACAGTTAATTTTTATGTAACATTAAATTTAAAAAGGTGATAAGTTAAAATTACATCTCTTTTTTCTTTTATGTATTTTTATTTTTTTGGTGTATTTTCATTTCGTGCTCAATGATTGTGAATGGAAGTTTGATGTGAGTTGAGGTTGGAGAACGTTTGATTTTATGTAGGTAATGGTAATTGTTGTTATTGACCATCAACGTCGTCATCATCAAAAGTACAGTAATAAATATTGATGATCAGTAGAATGGTTGGTTAGTTTAATAGGTTTGTGGAAGCTTTGGGTGGCGCTTAATGTGAAGTAAATTATTAATGAAGTTGTTGTTTTTAGTAAGTTAATGGGGTGGGAAGCAGGCTTAACTTGTTGTTATCTAAGGAAATTTGAAACAAATAACAAACTAGTTTCGCATTTGAACTTGAACAGAACTAACTAGAACAGAACAATACCAAAGCTAGAACAGAACTAGAACTAAACTAGAACAGAACTAGAACAGAACTAGAACAGAACTACAACAGAACTACAACAGAATAGAACAGAAACTAGAACAGAACTAGAACAGAACTAGAACAGAACTAGAACAGAAACTAGAACAGAACTAGAACAGAACTAGAACAGAACTAGAACAGAACTAGAACAGAAACTAGAACAGAACTAGAAGAGAACTAGAACAGAACTAGAACAGAACTAGAACAGAACTAGAACAGACTAGAACAGAACTAGAACAGAACTAGAACAGAACTAGAACAGAACTAGAACAGAACTAGAACAGAACTAGAACAGAACTAGAACAGAACTAGAACAGAACTAGAACAGAACTAGAACAGAACTAGAACAGAACAGAACTAGAACAGAACTAGAACAGAACTAGAACAGAACTAGAACAGAACTAGAACAGAACTAGAACAGAACTAGAACAGAACTAGAACAGAACTAGAACAGAACTAGAACAGAACTAGAACAGAACTAGAACAGAACTAGAACAGAACTAGAAGAACTAGAACAGAATTAGAACAGAACTAGAACAGAAACTAGAACAGCACTAGAACAGAACTAGAAACCGAACTAGAACAGAACTAGAACAGAACTAGAACGGAACTAGAACAGAACTAGAACAGAACTAGAACAGAACCTAGAACAGAACTAGAACAGAAACTAGAACAGAACTAGAACAGAACTAGAACAGAACTAGAACAGAACTAGAACAGAACTAGAACAGAACTAGAACAGAACTAAACAGAACTATGAACAGAACTAGAACCAGAACTAGAACAAAACTAGAACAGAACTAGAACAGACTAGAACAGAACTAGAACAGAACTAGAACAGAACTAGAACAGAACTAGAACAGAACCTAGAACAGAACTAGAAAGAACTAGAACAGAACTAGAACAGAACTAGAACAGAACTAGAACAGAACAGAACTAGAACAGAAACTAGAACAGAACCTAGAACAGGAACTAGAACAGAAACTAGAACAGAACTAGAACAGCACTAGAACAGAACTAGACAGAACTAGAACAGAACTAGAACAGAACTAGAACAGAACTAGAACAGAACTAGAACAGAACTAGAACAGAACTAGAACAGAACAAGAACAAACTAGAACAGAACTAGAACAGAACTAGAACAGAACTAGAACAGACAGAACAGAACAGAACAGAACTAGAACAGAACTAGAACAGAACTAGAACAGAACTAGAACAGAACTAGAACAGAACTAGAACAGAACTAACAGAAACTAACAGAACTAGAACAGAACTAGAACAGAACTAGAACAGAAACTAGAACAGAACTAGAACAGAACTAGAACAGAACTAGAACAGAACAGAACAGAACTAGAACAGAACTAGAACAGAACTAGAACAGAACTAGAACAGAACTAGAACAACGAACTAGAACAGAACTAGAACAGGAACTAGAACAGAACTAGAACAGAACTAGAACAGAACTAGAACAGAACTAGAACAGAAACTAGAACAGAACTATAACAGAACTAGAACAGAACTAGAACAGAACTAGAACAACTAGAACAGAACTATAACAGAACTAGAACAGAACTAGAACAGAACTAGAACAGAACTAGAACAGAACTAGAACAGAACTAGAACAGAACTAGAACAGAACTAGAACAGAACTAGAACAGAACTAGAACAGAACTAGAACAGAACTAGAACAGAACTAGAACAGAACTAAAACAGAACTAGAAAACAGAACTAGAACAGAACTAGAACAGAACTAGAACAGAACTAGAACAGAACTAGAACAGAACTAGAACAGAACTAGAACTAGAACAGAACTAGAACAAACTAGAACAGAACTAGAACAGAACTAGAACAGAACTAGAACAGAACTAGAACAGAACTAGAACAGAACTAGAACAGAACTAGAACAGAACTAGAACAGAACTAGAACACAACTAGAACAGAACTAGAACTAGATCAGAACTAGATCAGAACTAGAAAGAACTAGAACAGAACTAGAACAGAACTAGAACAGAACTAGAACAGAACTAGAACAGAACTAGAACAGAACTAGAACAGAACTAGAACAGAAACTAGAACAGAACTAGAACAGAACTAGAACAGAACTAGAACAGAACTAGAACAGAACTAAAAGAACTAGAACAGAACTAGAACGAACTAGAACAGATCTAGAACTAGAACTAGAACAGAACTAGAACAGAACTAAAAGAACTAGAACAGACTAGAACAGAACTAGAACAGAACTAGAACAGAACTAGAACAGAACTAGAACAGAACTAGAACAGAACTAGAACAGAACTAAACAGAACTAGAACAGAACTAGAACAGAACTAGAACAGAACTAGAACAGAACTAGAACAGAACTAGAACAGAACTAGAACAGAACTAGAACAGAACTAGAAAAGAACTAGAACAGAACTAGAACAGAACTAGAACAGAACTAGAACAGAACTAGAACAGAACTAGAACAGAACTAGAACAGAACTAGAACAGAATAGAACAGAACAGAACAGAACAGAACAGAACTAGAACAGAACTAGAACACTAGAACAGAACTAGAACAGAACTAGAACAGAACTAGAACAGAACTAGAACAGAACTAGAACAGAACTAGAACAGAACTAGAACAGAACTAGAACAGAACTAGAACAGAACTAGAACAGAACTAGAACAGAACTAGAACAGAACTAGAACAGAACTAGAACAGAACTAGAACAGAACTAGAACAGAACTAGAACAGAACTAGAACAGAACTAGAACAGAACTAGAACAGAACTAGAACAAACTAGAACAAACTAGAACAGAACTAGACAGAACTAGAACGAACTAGAACAGAACTAGAACAGAACTAGAACAGAACTAGAACAGAACTAGAACAGAACTAGAACAGAACTAGAACAGAACTAGAACAGAACTAGAACAGAACTAGAACAGAACTAGAACAGAACTAGAACAGAACTAGAACAGAACTAGAACAGAACTAGAACAGAACAGAACAGAACAGAACAGAACAACTAGAACAGAACTAGAACAGAACGAACAGAACTAGAACAGAACTAGAACAGAACTAGAACAGAACTAGAACAGAACTAGAACAGAACTAGAACAGAACTAGAACAGAACTAGAACAGAACTAGAACAGAACTAGAACAGAACTAGAACAGAACTAGAACAGAACTAGAACAGAACTAGAACAGAACTAGAAACAGAACTAGAACAGAACTAGAACAGAACTAGAACAGAACTAGAACAGAACTAGAACAGAACTAGGAACGGAACTAGAACGGGAACTAGAGCAGAAATAGAACAGAACTAGAACAGAACTAGAACAGAACTAGAACAGAACTAGAACAGAACTAGAACAGAACTAGAACAGAACTAGAACAGAACTAGAACTAGAACTGAACTAGAACTGAACTAGAACTGAACTGAACTAGAACTGAACTAGAACTGAACTAGAACTGAACTAGAACTGAACTAGAACTGAACTAGAACTGAACTAGAACTGAAGTAGAACTGAAGTAGAACTGAACTAGAACTGAACTAGAACTGAACTAGAAATGAATTAGAACTGAACTAGAACTGAACTAGAACAGAACTAGAACTGAACTAGAACTGAACTAGAACTGAACTAGAACCGTACTAGAACTGCACTAGAATTAAACTAGAACTGAACTAGAACTGAACTGAACTAGAACTGAACTAGAACTGAACTAGAACTGAACTAGAACTGAACTAGAACTGAACTAGAACTGAACTAGAACTGAACTAGAACTGAACTAGAACTGAACTAGAACTGAACTAGAACTGAACTAGAACTGAACTAGAACTGAACTAGAACTGCACTAGAACTGAACTAGAACTGAACTAGAACTGAACTAGAACTGAACTAGAACTGAACTAGAACTGAACTAGAACTGAACTAGAACTGAACTAGAACTGAACTAGAACTGAACTAAAACTGAACTATAACTGAACTGAACTAGAACTGAACTCGATCAAAACTAGGACAGAACTAAAGCAGAACTAAGACTGAACTAGAACCGTTTAAATGCACATTTCTGCGTAAATTTTCTTATTAAAATTTTCATTTTCTAAATATCCTTGAATTACTTACAAAAATGTCTTCAAAAACATTTTACTTTATATTATGCCAGCCATGAAAACATCCTTAAAATTTCACTAATCTGTCTAAGAATTCATGGCAAATTGCCTAAAAACAACCAATGTTACTTTAAACGGTAATAACGGTTGTAGAGTCACCTAATTCTTTGTTTTACTTTTAGTCAAATTCCTTAAAAAATTCTCCAATAAAAATGTTTAAAAAAACAGCAAATACTTTCTAAAAGAATGCACGACTTGTAGAATACTTTGGCTAAGGACTAAATTTGACTTATTAACTGACAAAGATGAGTTTTCGTAATGTATTACATTTCGCCTTTAAAAATAGTTACAAGTTTTTAATTTTCTTTATTTTTACTAAATTAACAAAGAATTCCTTAACATCTCCTAAAGCAGTCGACATTCCTAAACGGAAATGTCAAGACATGTACAACAACTACAATATAATTAGAAATTGCAAAATTTGTTTTTAACAAATATAAAACTTTTTTTGTTTGTCTTCAAACAAACTTCAAAATAAACAAACAGCAAGAAATTTTTCAATTCTTTTTAGACAATTTCTTTTACTTAGTTTGAAATGAAATCAACTTTGGGAGTCTGAAAGGAGTTTGGCAAGGAGGCTGGCTGCTGGGTGTTTTGAAAAAATATATGTATGTGTGAAAATTTATTTCCATTTCTTATTATTTTTTGCAAATTTTTACATGTCTGTGTATTAGTGTCACTCTTGCAATAACAAAAACACATTTAGAAACAACATTGAACATAAATAAAACATGATTAAGTCTGCAACTTTTCTACATCATTCAGTAGCAGCATCAGCAGCAACAGAAGAAAAAAATATGAAAAACATTTTTCAAAAATAAATTTAACCTCTTCATCTCTCATGTTTTTGTGCACAAAAGCAACATATGAATTGTTGCTAAGGAATGATTATTTTGCGGCTGCTGAGACACAGTGCACAGTGGATCATTTAGTCCTGTATTACTTCTAGTGCTATTCTTATTCTGTTAAGTTCGATTTCTACTTCTGTTCTAGTTCTGTTCTAGTTTCTGTTCTAGTTCTGTTCTAGTTCTGTTCTAGTTCTGTTCTAGTTCTGTTCTAGTTCTGTTCTAGTTCTGTTCTAGTTCTGTTCTAGTTCTGTTCTAGTTCTGTTCTAGTTCTGTTCTAGTTCTGTTCTAGTTCTGTTCTAGTTCTGTTCTAGTTCTGTTCTAGTTCTGTTCTAGTTCGTTCTAGTTCTGTTCTAGTTCTGTTCTAGTTCTGTTCTAGTTCTGTTCTAGTTCTGTTCTAGTTCTGTTCTAGTTCTGTTTTAGTTCTGTTTTAGTTCTGTTCTGTTCTAGTTCTGTTCTAGTTCTGTTCTAGTTCTGTTCTAGTTCTGTTCTAGTTCTGTTCTAGTTCTGTTCTAGTTCTGTTCTCGTTCTGTTCTAGTTCTTGTTCTAGTTCTGTTCTAGTTCTGTCTGTCTAGTTCTGTTCTAGTTCTGTTCTAGTTCTGTTCTAGTTCTGTTCTAGTTCTGTTCTAGTCTGTCTAGTTCTGTTTTTCGAGTTCTGTTCTAGTTCTGTTCTAGTTCTGTTCTAGTTCTGTTCTAGTTCTGTTCTAGTTCTGTTCTAGTTCTGTTCTAGTTCTGTTCTAGTTCTGTTCTAGTTCTGTTTCTAGTTCTGTTCTAGTTCTGTTCTAGTTCTGTTCTAGTTCGTTCTAGTTCTGTTCTAGTTCTGTTCTAGTTCTGTTCTAGTTCTGTTCTAGTTCTGTTCTAGTTCTGTTCTAGTTCTGTTCTAGTTCTGTTCTAGTTCTGTTCTAGTTCTGTTCTAGTTCTGTTCTAGTTCTGTTCTAGTTCTGTTCTAGTTCTAGTCTGTTCTAGTTCTGTTCTAGTTCTAGTTCTGTTCTAGTTCTGTTCTAGTTGTTCTAGTTCTGTTCGAGTTCTGTTCTAGGTTCTGTTCTAGTTCTTGTTCTAGTTCTGTTCTAGTTCTGTTCTAGTTGTTCTAGTTCTGTTCTAGTTCTGTTCTAGTTCTTGTTCTAGTTCTGTTCTAAGTTCTGTTCTTAGTTCTGTTGCTAGTTCTGTCTAGTTCTTGTTCTAGTTCTGTTCTAGTTCTTTTCTAGTTCGTTCGACTTCTGTTTGTTCTGTTCTAGTTCTGTGTCTTGTTCTGTTCTATTTCTGTTCTAGTTCTGTTCTAGTTCTGTTCTAATTCTGATTCTGTTCAGATTCTCTTTTGGTTCTCTTCAATCCACTGTCATAGTTATTTAAGAATTATTCCTTAAACGAGCTGTAGAGAAATACTAAACCGGAGAGGGAAGACAAAAGTACAATACTATACTGATGATGACATCTTGCAAAAATGTTAAAGACATGACCGGAATAGATAATTATAAAAGAAGGGACGTTTTTTCTCATATTCTATTCATAACATCTTTCCTTATATATCTGAACACATTGTGTTCAGATCTTATTTTATAAAGTAGTTTATGCTGTTTACTTTTGTTGTACTTACTGATGTTGTTAGTCTACTTTTTTCCTAACCAATATTGCTTCCTTGGAGTATTAAAGATGAAGTGAAGACACAAGTTATGGAGTGTGTCATAGGAAATGCGTATTGTGTTTAACTTTAATACAAAAAAAAACATAAATTGTAAGAACTAAAAGAGGAAATGTTGAAAAATGTCTTGATAGCATTGGAATTTACTTTTCTCAGTTATTTGTTTTTATTGTTGTTTACTTGTTTTTTTCTGTTAATATTTAAACTGGAAGGGGAAACCTTTGAATTATAGAACAAAATTTCAATAGCTTTAAAAGTTTCAATTTATTAATAATTAAAATAAGCTTTCAAAATCAAGTTTAAAACACCCTAGATTTCAAAATTCCAACTCAACTCGTTTACACCTTCAAACAACTAGAAATTGCCATCAAAACCATTAACAACTGACGTTTAATTTGTACAATTTTATAATCTTAAAAATTCCATCTATTCCTTATGCTCTCGAAAGGTCTGTATCCTTACAAAATTATTGAATAAAATCTACCTTTAACTAATTTTTGTTTCCTTCATAAAATAAATGTAATTTAATAGACATTATTGTATGGCGTAAGGAAACCCTTTTAAATAAGTATTATTTTACGGCTATAGCCCAAGGATTTTAATTGAAAACAATCTTCCTTACTCTGGGCATTATGTATGCGAGAGAAACGCAGACCAATATGAAAACAAGTGTTTGTGTACGTTTGTTGTTGGTAGTAGAGAATAAAGGAAAGAAGGAATGTTCTGGTTGGTATTGTATACTTACACCAACAGAGCTACAAGTGAACTGAGTTGAGCGTATTAATTAAATTACATCAAATTATATGTGAACACAAAAACCCTTTTGTACTGTCAATTTAAGTAATTGTAAAAGAGAGAGAGATTTTCTATTAGGGGTAGTCTTGCTTGATAATTTATTCTTGATTTTACTCTAATCTGTTTCGGATTAATTCTTAGTCGATTCAGTTCGAGATAGGGGAAAACATAAGAAACAGAACTTATGTTTTCTCGGATGCAATGGAATCGAAGCGAGGGCGTGGCAACGTATACATACCTTCCCTTCGATTCTTCGACACTCCTCTCAATAAGATTGCCAACATTGGATACAACAGTTCTAAAGCAAGGGCATGGTAACATATACATTCAGTTCTCCGACACGTCGGATCTGATAAAACTGGTTAAAGAGGCACAACAAAAAAAATAAGAAAATAGTAATAAGTTTTGATGTCAATTCCCTCCACGTAGCTTAGGGTAGCATAAACACCAATTACAGGGACCCGCAAGCCCTTACGGATTATTTTAATACTTAAGATTTCATCAAATTGAACTTGGGTAATAAAGCAACTTACGTCAATAGAATAAAGGTCTTAGTCTTAGACTTATGTATGTCTTATATATTCAGGATTGGAGAGTTTCGCAAGAGCACTCCTTTTCAGGAGAATGTTCGGGACCTTACTAAAGACACTTATCAATGTTGAAATAAAGAGGATATAGAAGCCACAGTAGAAACGTAAAAAGATGTTTCATCCTCCTTGTCCTCTGCGAGAGCGAAGATGTGCATAGAAGACACCATGGGTAACAGGATCCCAAGATCCGGAAAATTGGAAAGACTCTTGTGACTTCGTCTGTTTCTCGTTCTGTTCTAGTTCTGTTCTAGTTCTGTTCTAGTTCTGTTCTAGTTCTGTTCTAGTTCTGTTCTAGTTCTGTTCTAGTTCTGTTCTAGTTCTGTTCTAGTTCTGTTCTAGTTCTGTTCTAGTTCTGTTCTAGTTCTGTTCTAGTTCTGTTCTAGTTCTGTTCTAGTTCTGTTATAGTTCTGTTCTAGTTCTGTTCTAGTTCTGTTCTAGTTCTGTTCTAGTTCTGTTCTAGTTCTGTTCTAGTTCTGTTCTAGTTCTGTTCTAGTTCTGTTCTAGTTCGGTTCTAGTTCTGTTCTAGTTCTGTTCTAGTTCTGTTCTAGTTCTGTTCTAGTTATGTTCTAGTTATGTTCTAGTTCTGTTCTAGTTCTGTTCTAGTTCTGTTCTAGTTCTGTTCTAGTTCTGTTCTAGTTCTGTTCTAGTTCTGTTCTAGTTCTGTTCTAGTTCTGTTCTAGTTCTGTTCTAGTTCTGTTCTAGTTCTGTTCTAGTTCTGTTCTAGTTCTGTTCTAGTTCTGTTCTAGTTCTGTTCTAGTTCTGTTCTAGTTCTGTTCTAGTTCTGTTCTAGTTCTGTTCTAGTTCTGTTCTAGTTCTGTTCTAGTTCTGTTCTAGTTCTGTTCTAGTTCTGTTCTAGTTCTGTTCTGTTCTAGTTCGTTCTAGTTCTAGTTCTGTTCTAGTTCTAGTTCTGTTCTGTTCTGTTCTAGTTCTGTTCTAGTTCTGTTCTAGTTCTGTTCTAGTTCTGTTCTAGTTCTGTTCTAGTTCTGTTCTAGTTCTGTTCTAGTTCTGTTCTAATTCTGTTCTAGTTCTGTTCTAGTTCTGTTCTAGTTCTGTTCTAGTTCTGTTCTAGTTCTGTTCTAGTTCTGTTCTAGTTCTGTTCTAGTTCTGTTCTAGTTCTGTTCTAGTTCTGTTCTAGTTCTGTTCTAGTTCTGTTCTAGTTCTGTTCTAGTTCTGTTCTAGTTCTGTTCTAGTTCTGTTCTAGTTCTGTTCTAGTTCTGTTCTAGTTCTGTTCTAGTTCTGTTCTAGTTCTGTTCTAGTTCTGTTCTAGTTCTGTTCTAGTTCTGTTCTAGTTCTGTTCTAGTTCTGTTCTAGTTCTGTTCTAGTTCTGTTCTAGTTCTGTTCTAGTTCTGTTCTAGTTCTGTTCTAGTTTCTGTTCTAGTTCTGCTCTAGTTCTGTTCTAGTTCTGTTCTAGTTCTGTTCTAGTTCTGTTCTAGTTCTGTTCTAGTTCTGTTTTAGTTCTGTTTTAGTTCTGTTCTAGTTCTGTTCTAGTTCTGTTCTAGTTCTGTTCTAGTTCTGTTCTAGTTCTGTTCTAATTCTGTTCTAGTTCTGTTCTAGTTCTGTTCTAGTTCTGATCTAGTTCTGTTCTGTTCTAGTTCTGTTCTAGTTCTGTTCTAGTTCTGTTCTAGTTCTGTTCTAGTTCTGTTCTAGTTCTGTTCTAGTTCTGTTCTAGTTCTGTTCTAGTTCTGTTCTAGTTCTGTTCTAGTTCTGTTCTAGTTCTGTTCTAGTTCTGTTCTAGTTCTGTTCTAGTTCTGTTCTAGTTCTGTTCTAGTTCTGTTCTAGTTCTGTTCTAGTTCTGTTCTAGTTCTGTTCTAGTTCTGTTCTAGTTCTGTTCTAGTTCTGTTCTAGTTCTGTTCTAGTTCTGTTCTAGTTCTGTTCTAGTTCTGTTCTAGTTCTGTTCTAGTTCTGTTCTAGTTCTGTTCTAGTTCTGCTTTAGTTCTGTTCTAGTTCTGTTCTAGTTCTGTTCTAGTTCTGTTCTAGTTCTGTTCTAGTTCTGTTCTGTTCTAGTTCTGTTCTAGTTCTGTTCTGTTCTAGTTCTGTTCTAGTTCTGTTCTAGTTCTGTTCTAGTTCTCTTCTAGTTCTGTTCTAGTTCTGTTCTAGTTCTTTTCTAGTTCTGTTCTAGTTCTGTTCTATTTCTGTTCTAGTTCAGTTCTAGTTCAGTTCTAGTTCAGTTCTAGTTCTGTTCTAGTTCTGTTCTAGTTCTGTTCTATTTCTGTTCTAGTTCTGTTCTAGTTCTGTTCTAGTTCTGCTCTAGTTCTGTTCTAGTTCTGCTTTAGTTCTGTTCTAGTTCTGTTCTAGTTCTGTTCTAGTTCTGTTCTAGTTCTGTTCTAGTTCTGTTCTATTTCTGTTCTAGTTCTGTTCTAGTTCTGTTCTAGTTCTGTTCTAGTTCTGTTCTAGTTCTGTTCTAGTTCTGTTCTAGTTCTGTTCTAGTTCTGTTCTAGTTCTGTTCTAGTTCTGTTCTAGTTCTGTTCTAGTTCTGTTCTAGTTCTGTTCTAGTTCTGTTCTAGTTCTGTTCTAGTTCTGTTCTAGTTCTGTTCTAGTTCTGTTCTAGTTCTGTTCTAGTTCTGTTCTAGTTCTGTTCTAATTTTTTCTTGTTTTGTTCCAGTTTTCTATATTAGTTGTGTTTAATTGCTTATTAAATTGAATACCCCTAATGTAATTTGTAATAATGGTAACAAATGAAATGAAAATAAGATAAAGCTAGACAAATTGATTTGGTTGTGATACAATTAGCAGACATTGAAATGAAATACGTATAAAAAGTAGAAGCAGGTCTTAAGTTACAAAAATATTTTGTAATTTGTGTGCCGCCACATTTAAACCGTTGATGGTTATCAACCAACAGGTTCAATTTTATAGTTAAATTATTTACAAAAAGGATCTATACTACAACCCTTGAAACTTAATGTCGTCAAATCTCCTTTTTAATTAATTCCATAGCATATTTTATTGTCTAACTTACCACTTTAGAAATTTGAGTGACCCGAAAAACGCAAAATATCATTCAAAAATACGATACATAACCTTGTAACAGTTTTTTTCCGTTCGCACACAGGAAATCAAAATGAAACGTAACAAAAGCTGATGATTTTTAAGCAAATAATTTAACCAGGAAATGTTTTATAATGCCATAAACGTGATTTTACGAATTTATGTTTCATTAGTGATTCTGCTACTATTTTAGAAGCGCCTTTCGTTTTTGGCTATTTATTGTATTTTTATTTTGTATTTTTTTTTTTTGGAGCCATCAAATTCAGGTAATGGAGCCAATATTGTGGTATAGACTAATTTTGTGTCGTCGTGGTGTTGGGCTGTTGCTACTGCTGCTGTATTTTTGGTCATTGTCGAAACAATTGTTAGTTATGGTTTTTAATTGTTTATGACTGAAACGCACCTACCTTTTTCCTTCCATGCACATGAACACTTACTCTTACGCATTTATTCCAACTCAATAGTAAAATGGCACGTTTACAACATCAAAATGTCATTAAGGTATTTATTTATGGTCGAAATGGGAAAATAACAGACAAAAGGATGAAAAAATTTGGCTAAATTATGAAATAAAATTTTGTTGTTGAAAACTATAATACTTTGTGGCTTTAAGATATTTCAGTTTAAAGAGATTCACTTCAAATTTTAAGAATATTTATGTTGAGTTTTAATTAAGTTCTAGTTCAGTTCTTGTTCAGTTTTAGTTCAGTTCTAGTTCAGTTCTAGTTAAGTTCTAGTTCAGTTCTTGTTCATTACTAGTTCAATTCTAGTTCAGTTCTAGTTCAGTTCTCGTTCAGTTCTAGTTCAGTTCTAGTTCAGTTCTAGTTCAGTTCTAGTTCAGTTCTAGTTCAGTTCTAGTTCAGTTCTAGTTCAGGTCTAGTTCAGTTCTAGTTCAGTTCTAGTTCAGTTCTAGTTCAGTTCTAGTTCAGTTCTAGTTCAGTTCTAGTTCAGTTCTAGTTCAGTTCTAGTTCAGTTCTAGTTCAGTTCTAGTTCAGTTCTAGTTCAGTTCTAGTTCAGTTCTAGTTCAGTTCTAGTTCAGTTCTAGTTCAGTTCTACTTCAGTTCTAGTTCAGTTCTAGTTAAGTTCTAGTTAAGTTCTAGTTAAGTTCTAGTTCAGTTCTAGTTCAGTTCTAGTTCAGTTCTAGTTCAGTTCTAGTTCAGTTCTAGTTCAGTTCTAGTTCTAGTTCAGTTCTAGTTCAGTTCTAGTTCAGTTCTAGTTCAGTTCTAGTTCAGTTCTGGTTCAGTTCTAGTTCAGTTCTAGTTCAGTTCTAGTTCAGTTCCAGTTCAGTTCTAGTTCAGTTCTAGTTCAGTTCTAGTTCAGTTCTAGTTCAGTTTCTAGTTCAGTTCTAGTTCAGTTCTAGTTCAGTTCTAGTTCAGTTCTAGTTCAGTTCTAGTTCAGTTCTAGTTCAGTTCTAGTTCAGTTCTAGTTCAGTTCTAGTTCAGTTCTAGTTCAGTTCTAGTTCTAGTTCAGTTCTAGTTCAGTTCTAGTTCAGTTCTAGTTCAGTTCTAGTTCAGTTCTAGTTCAGTTCTAGTTCAGTTCTAGTTCAGTTCTAGTTCAGTTCTAGTTCAGTTCTAGTTCAGTTCTAGTTCAGTTCTAGTTCAGTTCTAGTTCAGTTCTAGTTCAGTTCTAGTTCAGTTCTAGTTCAGTTCTAGTTCAGTTCTAGTTCAGTTCTAGTTCAGTTCTAGTTCAGTTCTAGTTCAGTTCTAGTTCAGTTCTAGTTCAGTTCTAGTTCAGTTCTAGTTCAGTTCTAGTTCAGTTCTAGTTCAGTTCTAGTTCAGTTCTAATTCAGTTCTAGTTCAGTTCTAGTTCAGTTCTAGTTCAGTTCTAGTTCAGTTCTAGTTAAGTTCTAGTTCAGTTCTACTTAAGTTCTAGTTCAGTTCTAGTTCAGTTCTAGTTCAGTTCTAGTTCAGTTCTAGTTCAGTTCTAGTTCAGTTCTAGTTCAGTTCTAGTTCAGTTCTAGTTCAGTTCTAGTTCAGTTCTAGTTCAGTTCTAGTTCAGTTCTAGTTCTGTTCTAGTTCAGTTCTAGTTCAGTTCTAGTTCAGTTCTAGTTCAGTTCTAGTTCAGTTCTAGTTCAGTTCTAGTTCAGTTATAGTTCAGTTCTAGTTCAGTTCTAGTTCAGTTCTAGTTCAGTTCTACTTAAGTTCTAGTTAAGTTCTAGTTTAGTTCTAGTTCAGTTCTAGTTCAGTTCTGGTTCAGTTCTAGTTCAGTTCTAGTTCAGTTCTAGTTCAGTTCTAGTTCAGTTCTAGTTCAGTTCTAGTTCAGTTCTAGTTCAGTTCTAGTTCAGTTCTAGTTCAGTTCTAGTTCAGTTCTAGTTCAGTTCTAGTTCAGTTCTAGTTCAGTTCTAGTTCAGTTCTAGTTCAGTTCTAGTTCAGTTCTAGTTCAGTTCTAGTTCAGTTCTAGTTCAGTTCTAGTTCAGTTCTAGTTCAGTTCTAGTTCAGTTCTAGTTCAGTTCTAGTTCAGTTCTAGTTCAGTTCTAGTTCAGTTCTAGTTCAGTTCTAGTTCAGTTCTAGTTCAGTTCTACTTCAGTTCGAGTTCAGTTCTAGTTCAGTTCAGTTCTAGTTTTAGTTTTAGTTTTAGTTCTAGTTCTAGTTCAGTTCTAGTTCTCGTTCAGTTCTAGTTCTCGTTCAGTTCTAGTTCTAGTTCAGTTCTAGTTCAGTAGTTCAGTTCTAGTTCAGTTCTAGTTCAGTTTTAGTTCAGTTCTAGTTCAGTTCTAGTTCAGTTCTAGTTCAGTTCTAGTTCAGTTCTAGTTCAGTTCTAGTTCAGTTCTAGTTCAGTTCTAGTTCAGTTCTAGTTCAGTTCTAGTTCAGTTCTAGTTCAGTACAAGGTGAAATCAAGTTCCGTTCTGCATCAGTTATGATGTTTCGGGATTTTCTCCCATAATCCACAACATTGCTTGAGGCTCTTCCTTAATGCTGCCGTTTTCATTTTGCTATCGTTTGATGATTTGTGTCTGTCCGTCTGTCATGCGAAAAAATTAAATAACAAATGGTTGCCTCCTTTTATATTATTTTTCTAGTTTCTTTTTGGTACCATTATTATTCCTGTGTTTTGTTTGCGATTGTGATTGACAGTTGAAATCGTTAGAAATGATTTTTTATGGCAATTTAAATTCTGATTTTTTACCTTGTTTGTTCTCTAACAATTCTACAATTTTTGTTCTTTATTTCATTTTTCAATTTGTTTGCTAATACTCTGTATTTTTACAATTCCTTTTTTATCTAAATTTGTATGGGTGTGTTATGTGTGTGTGTGTATGAGCAATGTTTTTGTGTGTGTTGCATTTCCGGTTCAATAAACCCATCTTTTTCCTCTTAGTTTTTTTTTGCTGTTCATACAACTTTTCTACCACTTATAGGCTGGTATTCAGAGACAGACAGATATCAACCGTTGTAGTTGTTCTGCTATATAACTATGTGTGTGTGTGTGGTGTCTGTACATGTGTAATATCAGTATTATGCATGTAATACTTGCAGTAGTTCAACAATTTTCATTCGCTTTTTTTGTTTTGCAGTAAACCATATTTTACATTTGTTTCCCCAACAATGTTTAAGAACTTAGGCAAACTTTCGGTAAAGTGGAAGTTTTTTTTTATAGTTTTTGTTTGAAAAAAGGGCTTAAATGTTTCATTGGCATGAAATTTAATAACAAGCCACGCAAGCAATTATTTTGTGAAGTAAAATCTTATAAAATGAAACATATGAACATTTAAAACAAACGTTTTAGAACAGAAATCGGATTACAACGAAATTTTAACAGAACAAGAACAGAACTAGAACAGAACTAGAACAAAACTAGAACTGAACTAGAACAGAACTAGAACAGAATTAGAACAGAACTAGAACAGAACTAGAGCAGAACTAGAACAGAACTAGAACAGAACTAGAACAGAACTAGAACAGAACTAGAACAGAACTAGAACAGAACTAGAACAGAACTAGAACAGAATTAGAACAGAACTAGAACAGAACTAGAACAGAACTCGAACACAACTAGAATAGAACTAGAACAGAACTAGAACAGAACTAGAACAGAACTAGAACAGAACTAGAACAGAACTAGAACAGAACTAGAACAGAACTAGAACAGAACTAGAACAGAACTAGAACAGAACTAGAACAGAACTAGAACTGAACTAGAACTGAACTAGAACTGAACTAGAACTGAACTAGAACAGAACTAGAACAGAACTAGAACAGAACTAGAACAGAACTAGAACAGAACTAGAACAGAACTAGAACAGAACTAGAACAGAACTAGAACAGAACTAGAACAGAACTAGAACAGAACTAGAACAGAACTAGAACAGAACTAGAACAGAACTAGAACAGAACTAGAACAGAACTAGAACAGAACTAGAACAGAACTAGAACAACTAAACAGAACTAGAACAGAACTAGAACTAGAACAGAACTAGAACAGAACTAGAACAAACTAGAACAGAACTAGAACAGAACTAGAACAGAACTAGAACAGAACTAGAACAGAACTAGAACAGAACTAGAACAGAACTAGAACAGAACTAGAACAGAACTAGAACAGAACTAGAACAGAACTAGAACAGAACTAGAACAGAACAGAACTAAACAGTACTAGAACCACTAGAACAGAACTAGAACAGAACTAGAACAGACAGAACTAAAACATTACTAGAACAGCACTAGAACAGAACTAGAACAGAACTAGAACAGAACTAGAACAGAACTAGAACAGAACTAGAACAGAACTAGAACAGAACTAGAACAGAACTAGAGCAGACTAGAAGAGAACTAGAACAGAACTAGAACAGAACTAGAACAGAACTAGAACTGAACTAGAACTGAACTAGAACTGAACTAGAACTGAACTAGAACTGAACTAGAACTGAACTAGAACTAAACTAGAACTGAACTAGAACTGAACTAGAACTGAACTAGAACTGAACTAGACTGAAATAGAACTGAACTAGAACTGAACTAGAACTGAACTAGAACTGAACTAGAACTGAACTAGAACTGAACTAGAACTGACTAGAACTGAACTAGAACTGAACTAGAACTGAACTAGAACTGAACTAGAACTGAACTAGAACTGAACTAGAACTGAACTAGAACTGAAACTAGAACTGAACTAGAACTGAACTAGAACTGAACTAGAACTGAACTAGAACTGAACTAGAACTGAACTAGAACTGAACTAGAACTGAACTAGAACTGAACTAGAACTGAACTAGAACTGAACTAGAACTGAACTAGAACTGAACTAGAACTGAATTAGAACTGAACTAGAATGAACTAGAACTGAACTAGAACTGAACTAGAACTGAACTAGAACTGAACTAGAACTGAACTAGAACTGAACTAGAACTGAACTAGAACAGAACTAGAACTGAACTAGAACAGAACTAGAACAGAACAGAACTAAAACATTACTAGAACAGCACTAGAACAGAACTAGAACAGAACTAAACAGAACTAGAACAGAACTAGAACAGAACTAGAACAGAACTAGAACAGAACTAGAACAGAACTAGAACAGAACTAGAGCAGAACTAGAAGAGAACTAGAACAGAACTAGAACAGAACTAGAACAGAACTAGAACTGAACTAGAACTGAACTAGAACTGAACTAGAACTGAACTAGAACTGAACTAGAACTAAACTAGAACTGAACTAGAACTGAACTAGAACTGAACTAGAACTGAACTAGAACTGAACTAGAACTGAAATAGAACTGAACTAGAACTGAACTAGAACTGAACTAGAACTGAACTAGAACTGAACTAGAACTGAACTAGAACTGAACTAGAACTGAACTAGAACTGAACTAGAACTGAACTAGAACTGAACTAGAACTGAACTAGAACTGAACTAGAACTGAACTAGAACCAACTAGAACTGAACTAGAACTGAACTAGAACTGAACTAGAACTGAACTAGAACTGAACTAGAACTGAAATGAACTAGAACTGAACTAGAACTGAACTAGAACTGAATTAGAACTGAACTAGAACTGAACTAGAACTGAAACTAGAACTGAACTAGAACTGAACTAGAACTGAACTAGAACTGAACTAGAACTGAACTAGAACTGAACTAGAACAGAACTAGAACTGAACTAGAACAGAACTAGAACAGAACTAGAACAGAACTGCACTAGAGCTGAAGGAACTCGATTTGAACTGGAACTTTTCCTTATTTATATTCTTTTAAATTCTACTAGACTATCGATTTGAAAATTATAAATTTTACTATGCTGATGTCATTCATAACTTATATCTCTAACCCCTATATTTTTATTATTTTAAATTTAAAAAGTTTACTTGCCCTTTATATAGTAAATCTCAAACGATAAAGCAATTTATAAAATTTTATTGTTAAAATTTTATTATATTTGATTTTATTATTACAAATAATTTCCTATTTAATAATAAATATTTGTGCTGTTATTCAGCCTCCATTTTTCTTACTCAACCGACTCCTTAAAAAAGGAGTGGGTGACTCAATGTCTGTGAGATTTTTCAAACAGTTTTGAAAAACCAGCATCATCGTCATCATTCAACCAAACACACACACACACTGCCTACAGTGGGGTACAACAAATTTTCAACGCTCATTTGCATCACTTAAACAACAATTACAGGCCCTTAAGGGTGTAGACTGGCACTTGCCATTAAATTTATTTTTTAATGTTTATTGTATGTTGTTGTTGCTGTTGTTTCTTTTATTACATTTTAAGTTTTTCTGCCAGTTTTAAAAAAGAAGTAAATGGAACAAATTTTACATACAACTAGAAAATAACTCTAGCTAAAGTTATAACAGATAATAAACGGGAATTGTAAATAGAACAATGACAGCAACAGAAACAACAACAAATTTGTGTAAATAACAAATGACAGTTGTTCATTTTTTTTTTGCATTCTCTTTGTTCTTTTTTAACACACCCGCACTCTTACGCACACATTTACATTAAATAATACCGGAAAGTGTTACTGACATTGCTGTAATTTCCTCTCGGCACTCGATAAAAATTTAAATTTAAACAGGGGTTTTCGGTTTGTTGCGTTCCTCTACAATCAAACAAAAAAATATGAATTTTTGAAAATACTTAATGAATTTAAAACGAGTGCGGTTCAACGCCTCAAGACAAAACCACCCATATAAGAAAGACAAATTAGAATTGATTGATGCTTACACTGTAGTTTAAACTTAAAAATACCAAAAAACTAGTTCCAGCATTAATTTCTAGTTCAGTACTATATCAGTTCTAGTTCAATTCTAGTTCAGTTCTAGTTCAGTTCTAGTACAGTTCTAGTTCAGTTCTAGTACAGTTCTATGTAGTTCAGTTCCAGTTCAGTTCTAGTTCCGTTCTGTTCTAGTTCTGTTTTAGTTCTGTGCTAGTTCTGTTCTAGTTCTGTTCTAGTTCTGTTCTAGTTCTGTTCTAGTTCTGTTCTAGTTCTGTTCTAGTTCTGTTCTAGTTCTGTTCTAGTTCTGTTCTAGTTTCTTTCTGTTCTAGTTCGTTCTAGTTCTGTTCTAGTTCTGTTCTAGTTCTGTTCTAGTTCTGTTTAGTTCTGTTCTAGTTCTGTTCTAGTTCTGTTCTAGTTCTGTTCTAGTTCTGTTCTAGTTCTGTTCTAGTTTGTTCTAGTTCTGTTCTATTTCTGTTCTAGTTCTGTTCTAGTTCTGTTCTAGTTCTGTTCTAGTTCTGTTCTAGTTCTGTTCTAGTTCTGTTCTAGTTCTGTTCTAGTTCTGTTCTAGTTCTGTTCTAGTTCTGTTCTAGTTCTGTTCTAGTTCTGTTCTGTTCTAGTTCTGTTCTAGTTCTGTTCTAGTTCTGTTCTGTCTAGTTCTGTTCTAGTTCTGTTCTAGTTCTGTTCTAGTTGTTCTAGTTCTGTTCTAGTGTTGTTCTAGTTTGTTCTAGTTCTGTTCTAGTTCTGTTCTAGTTCTGTTTTAGTTCTGTGTTAGTTCTAGTTCTGTTCTAGTTCTGTTCTAGTTCTGTTTAGTTCTGTTAGTTCTGTTCTAGTTCTGTTCTAGTTCTGTTCTAGTTCTGTTCTAGTTCTGTTCTAGTTCTGTTCTAGTTCTGTTCTAGTTCTGTTCTAGTTCTGTTCTAGTTCTGTTCTAGTTCTGTTCTAGTTCTGTTCTAGTTCTGTTCTAGTTCTGTTCTAGTTCTGTTCTAGTTCTGTTCTAGTTCTGTTCTAGTTCTGTTCTAGTTCTGTTCGTTCTGTTCTAGTTCTGTTCTAGTCTGTTCTAGTTCTGTTCTAGTTCTGTTCTAGTTCTGTTCTAGTTCTGTTCTAGTTCTGTTCTAGTTCTGTTCTAGTTCTGTTCTAGTTCTGTTCTAGTTCTGTTCTAGTTTGTTCTAGTTCTGTTCTAGTTCTGTTCTAGTTCTGTTCTAGTTCTGTTCTAGTTCTGTTCTAGTTCTGTTCTAGTTCTGTTCTAGTTCTAGTTCTGTTCTAGTTCTGTTCTAGTTCTGTTCTAGTTCTGTTCTAGTTGTGTTCTAGTTGTGTTCTAGTTGTGTTCTAGTTGTGTTCTAGTTCTGTTCTAGTTCTGTTCTAGTTCGGTTCTAGTTCTGTTCTAGTTCTGTTCTAGTTCTGTTCTAGTTCTGTTCTAGTTCTGTTCTAGTTCTGTTCTAGATCTGTTCTGTTCTAGTTCTGTTCTAGTTCTGTTCTAGTTCTGTTCTAGTTCTAGTTCTGTTCTAGTTCTAGTTCTAGTTCTGTTCTAGTTCTGTTCTAGTTCTGTTCTAGTTCTGTTCTAGTTCTGTTCTAGTTCTGTTCTAGTTCTGTTCTAGTTCTGTTCTAGTTCTGTTCTAGTTCTGTTCTAGTTCTGTTCTAGTTCTGTTCTAGTTCTGTTCTAGTTCTGTTCTAGTTTTCTAGTTCTGTTCTAGTTCTGTTCTAGTTCTGTTCTAGTTCTGTTCTAGTTCTGTTCTAGTTCTGTTCTAGTTCTGTTCTAGTTCTGTTCTAGTGTTCTAGTTCTGTTCTAGTTCTGTTCTAGTTCTGTTCTAGTTCTGTTCTAGTTCTGTTCTAGTTCTGTTCTAGTTCTGTTCTAGTTCTGTTCTAGTTCTGTTCTAGTTCTGTTCTAGTTCTGTTCTGTTCTGTTCTAGTTCTGTTCTAGTTCTGTTCTAGATCTGTTCTAGTTCTGTTCTAGTTCTGTTTTAGTTCTGTTCTAGTTCTGTTCTAGTTCTGTTCTAGTTCTGTTCAAGTTCTGTTCTAGTTCGGTTCCGTTTTAGTGCAAACTTTATATAATTTTAAACTGTTCTTTTCATTCCGTAATAAAACAATGAAAAAATCGATTTACATTAAAACACACTTCTTTAATGATAAAAATTGTACACATTCTACCCTCCCGACATACTTGAAACTATTAATAACCTAAAAGGACATTTTTCTATTAAAATCCATAAACCCCAATACAAATGCACAAAGTCGTAAACTTTGTATATCTATAACTGTATGATGTCATTGTAGTTGTATGACGACTATCCAGAGAAAATAATAATAATAAAAAAATAAGAACTTGACTCTATTGTCTGATGAAAAACGGCACAACAACTACCAAATAGTACTTCTACACTACTGCTACGACATTTTAAGTCTATCGAAAGAGAAGGACTAAAGTCCTAGTCCATATAGATTCATATTTTTATATGCCTGTATAAAATGTATGTCTGTTATTATTCTTGTTGTCTTTTTATTTGTACACAAACACTATTGCAATGTGGATATTTGTTTATTGGAGTATGATTGCGAAATATGTGGAAAAGTGTGTATATTGCAAGGTCTGATCCTGTAGTTCAGGGTGACTGTCTTCATCCTCCACTGTTGATGATTTAATGACGCTAAAGTGGCAACTGACTTTTCGCTTAATTACTTAAGTTCACTCAATTAACTACCATATAGATTACTTAGGGACACTCAAGTGACGAGTAAATTTATACATTTAATCAAAATATTGTAGTCAATTAAGTAGATAGAGATTTAACAACAAATTTTTTCTAAAAGGGAGTCATAACATCTTTTAAAAATGCTGGGTCCTTGCTTACCAATGAGTCAGTAATCGTGTATGTGTGTGAATATTTGTATGAAGTGCGAGAGTATTTGCCAGGACATATTACAAAAATATCTATAAGGAAATTCTAGGAAAAAAATCTACTTTAAATACCATTCATTTATTCGTGTGAAAAATGATAAAGAAAAGTTTTCTGCACAATGTGTATTCATTCGTCTATCCTTTTGTTTGAGACAGTGAATCGTATTATGCATGAAATTTTAATATTTTAAGTTAATTTTTTATACACTATTTATAACTTACAATTTAATAATATGTTGAATTTTAATTAATTTTAAATCACAATGAATGAATGAAGGTTGTTTAAAAATAGGATATGTGGAAGGTTTTCTTGGAAATAAATGAAATTAAGACATTACAGTTGGTTCAATTCTAGTTCAGTTCTCGTTCAGTTCTAGTTTAGTTCTAGTTTAGTTCTAGTTTAGTTCTAGTTTAGTTCTAGTTTAGTTCTAGTTCAGTTCTAGTTCAGTTCTAGTTCAGTTCTAGTTCAGTTTTAGTTCAGTTCTAGTTCTGTTCTAGTTCGTCTAGTTCTGTTCTAGTTCAGTTCTAGTTCATGTTCTAGTTCTGTCTAGTTCAGTCTAGTTCAGTTCTAGTTCAGTTCTAGTTCAGTTCTAGTTCAGTTCTAGTTCAGTTCTAGTTCGTTCTTCAGTTCTAGATTCCGTTCTAGTTCAGTTCTAGTTCAGTTTAGTAGTTCTAGTTCTAGTTCTGTTCTAGTCAGTTCTAGTTAAGTTCTAGTTCTGTTCTAGTTCGGTTCTAGTTTCAGTTTCTAGTTCTGTTCTAGTGCAGTTCTAGTTCAGTTCTAGTTCAGTTCTAGTTCAGTTCTAATTCAGTTCTAGTTCAGTTCTAGTTCAGTTCTAGTTCAGTTCTAGTTCAGTTCTAGTTCAGTTCTAGTTCAGTTCTAGTCAGTTCTAGTTCAGTTCTAGTTTCAGTTCTAGTTCAGTTCTAGTTCAGTTCTAGTTCAGTTCTAGTTCAGTTCTAGTTCAGTTCTAGTTCAGTTAGTTCAGTTCTAGTCAGTTCTAGTTCAGTTCTAGTTCAGTTCTAGTTCAGTTCTAGTTCAGTCTAGTTTCAGTTCTAGTTCAGTTCTAGTTCAGTTCTAGTTCAGTTCTAGTTCAGTTCTAGTTCATGTTCTAGTTCAGTTCTAGTTCAGTTCTAGTTCAGTTCTAGTTCAGTTCTAGTTCAGTTCTAGTTCAGTTCTAGTTCATTCAGTTCAGTTCTAGTTCAGTTCTAGTTCAGTTCTAGTATTCTAGTTCAGTTCTAGTTCAGTTCTAGTTCAGTTCTAGTTCTAGTTCTAGTTCAGTTCGTAGTTCATTCTAGTTCAGTTCTAGTTCAGTTCTAGTTCATTTCTAGTTCAGTTCTAGTTCAGTTCTAGTTCAGTTCTAGTTCAGTTCTAGTTCAGTTCTAGTTCAGTTCTAGTTCAGTTCTAGTTCAGTTCTAGTTCAGTTCTAGTTCAGTTCTAGTTCAAGTTCAGTTCAGTTCTAGTTCATTTCTTAGTTCAGTTCTATTCCGTTCTAGTTCAGTTCTAGTTCAGTCTAGTTCAGTGCTAGTTCAGTTCTAGTTTCAGTTCTAGTTCAGTTCTTTCAGTTCAGTTCAGTTCTAGTTCAGTTCTAGTTCAGTTCTAGTTCAGTTCTAGTTCAGTTCTAGTTCAGTTCTAGTTCAGTTCTAGTTCAGTTCTAGTTCAGTTCTAGTTCAGTTCTAGTTCAGTTCTAGTTCAGTTCTAGTTCAGTTCTAGTTCAGTTCTAGTTCAGTTCTAGTTCAGTTTCTAGTTCAGTTCTAGTTCAGTCCTAGTTCTGTTCTAGTTCTGGTTCTAGTTTTGTTCTGTTCTGTTTTAGTTCTGTTCAGTTCATTTCTAGTCTGTTCTAGTTTTGTTCCTGTTCTGTTCTGGCCCCATTTTGAATTGTATTATTTTTTATTTGATTTATTGCCTGTTCAATTTTGTAAATTCGTTTCACTGTGCATCCGTTTGATTGTTTGCTTGTCTATCAGTATGTCCTTCCGTTTGTCCGTCGCTTATAGAGCATTAAACGAACTGCTGCCTGCTACGGAATTTCCAGCGTAAGTGTGTCTGCAAAAAGACAGATATTTTTGTAGTGGTAAATTTGTGGAGTGAAAAAAGAACGTTAAGTCCTTTAGGCTAGAAAAGCAATATAAATGTTTTTTGTTCATTTACCGCTCTATATATGCTATTGTTGGCTTTAAATTTAATTTATTATATAAAAACTTTAATATAGTATAAAAAAATATAACTTAATTTTTTTCTTTTTTTGCAGGTATGTTTAAAATTTTATTAAAATATAATTCGTTTGTGATGCAAGGTAATTTCTTTATTTTTTAGTATTAAAGATTTTAAATTTTCATTTCACATTTTTTTCTTTGATTTTATCACAAACACAGTTTTATCTTATTTTTGGTTCTACACTGTATTTTTGTTTTTGGTATTTTGATTACAACCCACAACCTTCTGCCTACCACCAAATGCCTGCTTGCAATCTTCTCCTCCATCGACTTGGACCTTAAGTGCATTAAACCACACTCATGTTTATGCGGTTTTGGTTTCATAGTCGTTTTCATTCTCTTCTTATAACTAACACGCCTCATTCCCTTGGTCCATTCACATAGTCCTTGTTATGATTTTACCACATTTTACAACATGATTGCAGGCGAATGTTTATATGATTCTCTTTACAAATATTTTTTATACACATATTTTGTTTAAATTTTTTTCCACTTGGCTTAAACATTAAGAGGGCAGCATCTCATAGTCATCAGCAGCATCATCATCAGCACCATCAAACAACCGTGCCTCGTACCCTCGTTCCACACATCAACTTACAACATGTTCAAATGCGAATATAAACATCATTGTTGTAGTTCGTGAGCCCACGTTTACTCTACAAGTTTATGTGGTAATGTATGTAGGCTGTTACAAAACATACATACAGAAGATGATAATTTCTATAGGAAAATAGGGGAAACAAAGAGACTTAACACTTTTTAAATTTTGTTTAAAGGGACTCACGCTTTCAGTTCTACTTTACTTCTAGTTTAGATCTTGTTCAGTTCTAGTTGAGCTCTAGTTCAGTTTTAGTTCAGTTCTAATTCAGTTCTATTTCAGTTCAGCTCTAGTTCAGCTCTAGTTCAGTTCTAGTTCAGTTCTAGTTCAGTTCTAGTTCAGTCTAGTTCAGTTCTAGTTCAGTTCTAGTTCAGTTCTAGTTCAGTTCTAGTTCAGTTCTAGTTCAGTTCTAGTTCAGTTCTAGTTCAGTTCTAGTTCAGTTCTAGTTCAGTTCTAGTTCAGTTCTAGTTCAGTTCTAGTTCAGTTCTAGTTCAGTTCTAGTTCAGTTCTAGTTCAGTTCTAGTTCAGTTCTAGTTCAGTTCTAGTTCAGTTCTAGTTCAGTTCTAGTTCAGTTCTAGTTCAGTTCTAGTTCAGTTCTAGTTCAGTTCTAGTTCAGTTCTAGTTCAGTTCTAGTTCAGTTCTAGTTCAGTTCTAGTTCAGTTCTAGTTCAGTTCTAGTTCAGTTCTAGTTCAGTTCTAGTTCAGTTCTAGTTCAGTTCTAGTTCAGTTCTAGTTCAGTTCTAGTTCAGTTCTAGTTCTAGTTCTAGTTCAGTTCAGTTCAGTTCAGTTCTAGTTCAGTTCTAGTTCAGTTCTAGTTCAGTTCTAGTTCAGTTCTAGTTCAGTTCTAGTTCAGTTCTAGTTCAGTTCTAGTTCAGTTCTAGTTCAGTTCTAGTTCAGTTCTAGTTCAGTTCTAGTTCAGTTCTAGTTCAGTTCTAGTTCAGTTCTAGTTCAGTTCTAGTTCAGTTCTAGTTCAGTTCTAGTTCTGTTCTAGTTCTGTTCTAGTTCTGTTCTAGTTCTGTTCTAGTTCTAGTTCTGTTCTAGTTCTGTTCTAGTTCTGTTCTAGTTCTGTTCTAGTTCTGTTCTAGTTCTAGTTCTGTTCTAGTTCTGTTCTAGTTCTGTTCTAGTTCTAGTTCTGTTCTAGTTCTGTTCTAGTTCAGTTCTAGTTCAGTTCTAGTTCAGTTCTAGTTCTGTTCTAGTTCTAGTTCTGTTCTAGTTCTAGTTCTGTTCTAGTTCTGTTCTAGTTCTGTTCTAGTTCTAGTTCTGTTCTAGTTCTGTTCTAGTTCTGTTCTAGTTCTGTTCTGTTCTAGTTCTGTTCTAGTTCTGTTTCTAGTTCTGTTCTAGTTCTGTTCTAGCTCTGTTATAGTTTTGTTCTAGTTCTGTTCTAGTTCTGTTTTAGTTCTGTTCTAATTTTATTCTAGTTCTGTTCTAGTTCTGTTTTAGTTCTGTTTTAGTTCTGTTCTAATTCTGTTCTAGTTCTGTTCTAGTTCTTTCTAGTTCTGTTCTAGTTCTGTTCTAGTTCTGTTCTAGCTCTGTTCTAGTTTTGTTCTAGTTCTGTTCTAGTTCTGTTTTAGGGTTCTGTTCTAATTTTGTTGCAAGCTCTGTTCTAGTTCTGTTTTAGTCTGTTTTAGTTCTGTTCTAATTCTGTTCTGTTCTAGTTCTGTTAGTCTGTTCTAGTTCTGTTCTAGTTCTGTTCTAGTTCTGTTCTAGTTCTGTTCTAGTTCTGTTCTAGTTCTGTTCTAGTTCTAGTTCGTTCTAGTTCTGTTCTAGTTCTGTTCTATGTTCTAGTTCTGTTCTAGTTCTGTTCTAGTTCTAGTTCTGTTCTAGTTCTGTTCTAGTTCTGTTCTAGTTCTGTTCTAGTTCTGTTCTAGTTCTGTTTTAGTTCTGTTCTAGTTCTGTTCTAGTTCTGTTCAAGTTCTGTTTTAGTTCTGTTCTAGTTCTGTTCTAGTTCTGTTCAAGTTCTGTCCTAGTTTAGTTGTAGTTCTTTTGTAGTTCTGTTTTAGTTCAGTTCTAATTCTGTTCTAGTTCTGTCTTTGTTCTGTTCTTGATAGACAATAAGGAATCTATGGATTTTGGTCTAAGTCCTTTTATTAGGTCCCAAGATTTAAATGGTATCATTTGTCTGCAAATTTCCCAATTTCCGCAAATAACCTTACAATACACACAGCATATGTTCTCTAACAGACCATGTATTGTCTGTCATGTTTATATACAAACTTGTATACATAATTACATACGTTATATACATTATATTTCCTTCAAGTTTATATATAAAGGTACATACATTCTTATATATTTAAGTATATATATATATATATATATGTTTACATATATTTTCTATAAGATATCATTGATTTTTTCTCTTTCCTCCCTTCCCTCACGCCCTTGCCTAGCTGAATGTGGTAAAAATACAATACTCAAGTATTTGGTTCCTTATATTAAAAAATTCTTTTTAAAACCGCTAATAGACTTTAAGGGTTTTGTGTTTTATTTTAGCATGAGTGTTTATTTAATTTTTCTTTTTTTTTTTTTTTTGCAAAAATTCCCCTGTTAATATGATTTATTCTTAAGGCCTTTTAACTTTTTTAAGTAAATATTTCCTTTTGTGATAAAATATGTTTTTGCAACACCTATTTAATTGATTAGTTGGTTGTTATTGCTGGTGTCAGCAACAAAGTCAAGTGGAGGGAGGAGATAAAATATGCTTGATATTGTCATCAACATCATGCATCAGTTGACAATATTAATTGACATTTGATAAGTTAAAGAAATCAATAAAAGTGTCAAATTATGTGGAAATGTAAACTACGAGAAGATAATTATATAATGAAATCAAATTTGAAAGAGGAATTTTACAAAGGAATTAATTTGAGAAAAGATGATATTGTTAAAAAACTAATTTTGATATTACTACCAGAAAAGATAACAAAGACTAGACTATAGACTAGACTATAGACTAGACTATAGACTAGACTATAGACTAGACTATAGACTAGACTATAGACTAGACTATAGACTAGACTATAGACTAGACTATAGACTAGACTATAGAACTAGACTATAGACTAGACTATAGACTAGACTATAGACTAGACTATAGACTAGACTATAGACTAGACTATAGACTAGACTATAGACTAGACTATAGACTAGACCATAGACTAGACTATAGACTAGACCATAGACTAGACTATAGACTAGACTATAGACTAGACTATGGACTAGACTATAGACTAGACCATAGACTAGACTATAGACTAGAATATAGACTAGACTATGGACTAGACTATAGACTAGACTATATAGACTAGACTATAGACTAGACTATAGACTAGACTATAGACTAGACTATAGACTAGACTATAGACTAGACTATAGACTAGACTATAGACTAGACTATAGACTAGACTATAGACTAGACTATAGACTAGACTATAGACTAGACTATAGACTAGACTATAGACTAGACTATAGACTAGACTATAGACTAGACTATAGACTAGACTATAGACTAGACTATAGACTAGACTATAGACTAGACTATAGACTAGACTATAGACTAGACTATAGACTAGACTATAGACTAGACTATAGACTAGACTATAGACTAGACTATAGACTAGACTATAGACTAGACTATAGACTAGACTATAGACTAGACTATAGACTAGACTATAGACTAGACTATAGACTAGACTATAGACTAGACTATAGACTAGACTATAGACTAGACTAGACTAGACCATAGACTAGACTATAGACTAGACCATAGACTAGACTATAGACTAGACTATAGACTAGACTATGGACTAGACTATAGACTAGACCATAGACTAGACTATAGACTAGAATATAGACTAGACTATGGACTAGACTATAGACTAGACGATAGACTAGACTATAGACTAGACTATAGACTAGACTATAGACTAGACTATAGACTAGACTATAGACTAGACTATAGACTAGACTATAGACTAGACTATAGACTAGACTATAGACTAGACTATAGACTAGACTATAGACTAGACTATAGACTAGACTATAGACTAGACTATAGACTAGACTATAGACTAGACTATAGACTAGACTATATACTAGACTATAGACTAGACTATAGACTAGACTATAGACTAGACTATAGACTAGACTATAGACTAGACTATAGACTAGACTATAGACTAGACTATAGACTAGACTATAGACTAGACTATAGACTAAACTATAGACTAGACTATAGACTAGACTATAGACTAGACTATAGACTAGACTATAGACCAGACTATAGACTAGACTATAGACCAGACTATAGACTAGACTATAGACCAGACTATAGACTAGACTATAGACTAGACTATAGACTAGACTATAGACTAGACTATAGACTAGACTATAGACTAGACTATAGACTAGACTATAGACTAGACTATAGACTAGACTATAGACTAGACTATAGACTAGACTATAGACTAGACTATAGACTAGACTATAGACTAGACTAGACTATAGACTAGACTACTAGACTAGACTATAGACTAGACTATAGACTAGACTAGACTATAGACTAGACTATAGACTAGACTATAGACTAGACTATAGACTAGACTATAGACTAGACTATAGACTAGACTATAGACTAGACTATAGACTAGACTAGACTATAGACTAGACTAGACTATAGACTAGACTAGACTAGACTAGACTAGACTAGACTAGACTATAGACTAACTAGACTAGACTATAGACTAGACTATAGACTAGACTATAGACTAGACTATAGACTAGACTATAGACTAGACTATAGACTAGACTATAGACTAGACTATAGACTAGACTATAAACTAGACTATAACTAGACTATAGACTAGAATATAGACTAGACTATAGACTAGACTATAGACTAGACTATAGACTAGACTATAGACTAGACTATAGACTAGAATATAGACTAGACTATAGACTAGACTATAGACTAGACTATAGACTAGACTATAGACTAGACTATAGACTAGACTATAGACTAGACTATAGACTAGACTATAGACTAGACTATAGACTAGACTATAGACTAGACTATAGACTAGACTATAGACTAGACTATAGACTAGACTATAGACTAGACTATAGACTAGACTATAGACTAGACTATAGACTAGACTATAGACTAGACTATAGACTAGACTATAGACTAGACTATAGACTAGACTATAGACTAGACTATAGACTAGACTATAGACTAGACTATAGACTAGACTATAGACTAGACTATAGACTAGACTATAGACTAGACTATAGACTAGACTATAGACTAGACTATAGACTAGACTATAGACTAGACTATAGACTAGACTATAGACTAGACTATAGACTAGACTATAGACTAGACTATAGACTAGACTATAGACTAGACTATAGACTAGACTATAGACTAGACTATAGACTAGACTATAGACTAGACTATAGACTAGACTATAGACTAGACTATAGACTAGACTATAGACTAGACTATAGACTAGACTATAGACTAGACTATAGACTAGACTATAGACTAGACTATAGACTAGACTATAGACTAGACTATAGACTAGACTTAGACTAGACCTATAGACTAACTATAGACTAGACTATAGACTAGACTATAGACTAGACTATAGACTAGACTATAGACTAGACTATAGACTAGACTATAGACTAGACTATAGACTAGACTA
Organism: Lucilia sericata; assembly: GCF_015586225.1. Classification (NCBI taxonomy): domain Eukaryota; kingdom Metazoa; phylum Arthropoda; class Insecta; order Diptera; family Calliphoridae; genus Lucilia; species Lucilia sericata. The sequence continues at coordinate 120,996 of NW_023995275.1, forward strand.
TAGACTAGACTATAGACTAGACTATAGACTAGACTTATAGACTAGACTATAGACTAGACTATAGACTATACTATAGACTAGACTATAGACTAGACTATAGACTAGACTATAGACTAGACTATAGACTAGACTATAGACTAGACTAGACTAGACTATAGAGACTAGACTATAGACTAGACTATAGACTAGACTATAGACTAGACTATAGACTAGACTATAGACTAGACTATAGACTAGACTATAGACTAGACTATAGACTAGACTATAGACTAGACTATAGACTAGACTATAGACTAGACTATAGACTAGACTATAGATTAGACTATAGACTAGACTATAGACTAGACTATAGACTAGACTATAGACTAGACTATAGATTAGACTATAGACTAGACTATAGACTAGACTATAGACTAGACTATAGACTAGACTATAGACTAGACTATAGACTAGACTATAGAATAGACTATAGACTAGACTATAGACTAGACTATAGACTAGACTATAGACTAGACTATAGACCAGACTATAGACTAGACTATAGACTAGACTATAGACAATACTATAGACTAGACTATAGACTAGACTATAGACTAGACTAGACTAGACTATAGACTAGACTATAGACTAGACTATAGACTAGACTATAGACTAGACTATAGACTAGACTATAGACTAGACTATAGACTAGACTATAGACTAGACTATAGACTAGATAGACTAGACTAGACTAGACTGTAGACTAGACTATAGACTAGACTATATACTAGACTATAGACTAGACTATAGACTAGACTATAGACTAGACTATAGACTAGACTTTAGACGATTCTATAGACTTGAGTATAGGCTAGACTACTTAACTAAAGATTGAAGACTAGACTATAGTCCAGGCTATAGACTAGAACTTTACTAGAGTATATTACATAATCTAGTCTATAGTCTATGCATAGCCTATAGTCTAGTCTATTGTCTAGTCTAGTTCTAGTTTATAGCCTAGACTGTAGTCTTTTCTATAGTTCTGCCTTTAATCTAGTCTTTTGTCTTAAAATTAAGTACCGCCCTACTATTTCTAACAACCCTACTGTTTTGTAGTTTTCCAAATAAAATTTTATAATCTCAATTTCATTTCAAACAAATTAGTTTTTTACTAACTGCTGCTGTATTGTTTATTTCCATATGCATACTTTTAAGCTGTTGCAAAATTATTTTTTTGTTTGGCATACATTTAGGAGCCGAGTATATAAATTACAATAAAACAATGTAAACATCAAAACGTATTTATGGGCAATAAATAAAAAAAATATAAATTAAAAACAATAGAACAGCAACAGCAGTAGAAAACTTATAATGACCTACATTTTAAAGTATACAATTTAGAAAATTAGATTTAAATTATGAACATTTGCTGGCAATAGAATAAATTTTTGTAAATATACAAATTTAAGAGTATACTTTAAGGCTGGTGAGAAAGAAATTGAAATGAAGATAACTTTAAGGGAGTTTTTGTATTTTCAATAACTTTATTGTTAATATTAATTAATGCAAATGTCAACAACATATTCTTACAGTTGCAGTGTGTAAAAAATCAATTCTTTTTTTTTAACATTCTATATTTAAATAAAAATTTATAACAAGTTAACACGCAAATAACATATTAACGGAAATATTAAATAGAAAAATAACTACTCACTCCTAATAATAATAATTTACAGTGTAGAGTGAAACTGTTTGTTACCATGTAGTTTAATTGTTCCTTTGTTTTTTATCCTTTATTCCAGTAACCGTATGGTTAAGTGTGGTAAACTAAACATAAAAATCAAATTAATAGCACTACGAACAAGAAAACACCTTCAACCCTGTCTGTCCGTAACAGTTTAGATTACAATTACTTAGTTTTATTACATTTTTTTTGGCTGGTTTTCGGTTATCTTGCTGTCTATCCTTCAAAGTAATAAAGAAAAAACGTTCATTTAACTACCCTCCACTTGTGTTTTAAAAGCATTCTTTTCCTCTATTGTTCTTTAGATTCACTACTGCTAAAGAAGAAAGAAAGCTTTAATTGAATTTATAGCCTTAACTATGGCCAAAACTGTTAGGGGAGGAACTTTTATGTTATAAAACTAAAAGATACCAACCAAAGGAAATAAGATAATAGAGTATTAGTTTTTAGGTTTGACAAAGAATTTGGAGGACCCAAAAAGGCTTCAAAGGGCTCAAAAATCTTTTTTTTGTGGAAATAGAAGTGATTTAGTCTATAATCTGGTCTATAGTCTAGTCTATAGTATAGTCTATAGTCTAGTTTATAGTCTAATCTATAGTCTATTGTCTAGTCTAATTTATAGTCTCTAGTATAATCTATAGTCTAGTATATAGTCGAGCCTGTAGTCAAGTCTATAGTCGAGTCTATAGTCGAGAATATAGTCGAGCCTATAGTCGAGTCTATACTCGAGTCTATAGTCGAGTCTATAGTCGAGTCTATAGTCGAATCTATAGTCGAGTCTATAGTCGAGTCTATAGTCGAGTCTATAGTCGAATCTATAGTCGAGTCTATAGTCGAGTCTATAATCGAGTCTATAGTCGAGTCTATAGTCGAGTCTATAGTCGAGTCTATAGTCGAGTTTATAGTCGAATCTATAGTCGAATCGATAGTCGAGTCTATAGTCGAGTCTATAGTTTAGACTTTTATGTTTTCACTCAAAAATCAAATTTTAGTGGGAAATAGAAGTGATCACAGATTTCAATCCTTTTTGACCTGAGGCCTCTAGTTTAGCCAGAAAATGGACTTTTATGTTTTCACTCAAAATCAAATTTTAGTGGGAAATAGAAGTGATCACAGATTTCAATCCTTTTTGACCTGGGGCCTCTAGTTTAGCCAGAAAATGGACTTTTATGTTTTCACTCAAAAATCGAATTTTGATGGGAAATAGAAGTGATCACATATTTTAATCCGTTTTGGCCTGGGGCCTCTAGTTTAGCCAGAAAATGGACTTTTAGGTTTTCACTCAAAAATCGAATTTTGATGGGAAATAGAAGTGATCACAGATTTCAATCCTTTTTGGCCTGGGGCCTCTAGTTTAGCCAGTAAATGGACTTTTAGGTTTTCACTCAAAAATCGAATTTTAGTGGGAAATAGAAGTGATCACAGATTTTGGGGCCTCTAGTTTAGCCAGAAAATGGACTTTTATGTTTTCACTCAAAAATCGAATTTTGATGGGAAATAGAAGTGATCATAGATTTTAATCCTTTTAGTCCTGGGGTCTCTAGTTTAGCCAGAAAATGGACTTTTATGTTTTCACTCAAAAATCGAATTTTGATGAGAAATAGAAGTGATCACAGATTTCAATCCTTTTTGACCTGGGGCCTCTAGTTTAGCCAGAAAATGGACGTTTATGTTTTCACTCAAAAATCGAATTTTGATGGGAAATAGAAGTGATCACAGATTTCAATCCTTTTTGACCTGGTGCCTCTAGTTTAGCCAGAAAATGGACTTTTATGTTTTCACTCAAAAATCGAATTTTGATGGGAAATAGAAGTGATCACGGATTTCAATCCTTTTTGGCCTGGGGCCTCTAGTTTAGCCAGAAAATGGACTTTTATGTTTTCACTAAAAAATCAAATTTTGATGGGAAATAGAAGTGATCACAGATTTCAATCCATTTTGACCTGGGGCCACTAGTTTAGCAAAAAAATGGACTTTTATGTTTTCACTCAAAAATCAAATTTTGATGGGAAATAGAAGTGATCACAGATTTTAATCCTTTTTGACCTGGGGCCTCTTGTTTAGCCAGAAAATGGACTTTTATGTTTTCACTCAAAAATCAAATTTTGATGGGAAATGGAAGTGATCACAGATTTTAATCCTTTTTGTCCTGGGGCCTCTAGTTTAGCCAGAAAATGGACATTTATGTTTTGACTCAAAAATCTAATTTTGGTGGGAAATAGAAGTGATCACAGATTTTAATCCTTTTAGTCCTGGGGCCTCTAGTTTAGCCAGAAAATGGACTTTTATGTTTTCACTCAAAAACCAAATTTTAGTGGGAAATAGAAGTGATCACAGATTTCAATCCTTTTTGGCCTGGGGCCTCTAGTTTAGCCAGAAAATGGACTTTTATGTTTTCACTCAAAAATCGAATTTTGGTGGGAAATAGAAGTGATCACAGATTTTAATCCTTTTGGACCTGGGGCCTCTAGTTTAGCCAGAAAATGAACTTTTATGTTTTCACTCAAAAATCGAATTTTGATGGGAAATAGAAGTGATCACAGATTTTAATCCTTTTTGTTCTGGGGCTTCTAGTTTAGCCAGAAAATGAACTTTTATGTTTTCACACAAAAATTGAATTTTGATGGGAAATAGAAGTGATCACAGATTTTAATCCTTTTTGTTCTGGGGCTTCTAGTTTAGCCAGAAAATGAACTTTTATGTTTTCACTCAAAAATCGAATTTTGATGGGAAATAGAAGTGATCACAGATTTTAATCCTTTTTGTTCTGGGGCTTCTAGTTTAGCCAGAAAATGAACTTTTATGTTTTCACACAAAAATTGAATTTTGATGGGAAATAGAAGTGATCACAGATTTTAATCCTTTTTGTTCTGGGGCTTCTAGTTTAGCCAGAAAATGGACTTTTATGTTTTCACACAAAAATCGAATTTTGATGGGAAATAGAAGTGATCACAGATTTTAATCCTTTTTGTTCTGGGGCTTCTAGTTTAGCCAGAAAATGAACTTTTATGTTTTCACACAAAAATTGAATTTTGATGGGAAATAGAAGTGATCACAGATTTTAATCCTTTTTGTTCTGGGGCTTCTAGTTTAGCCAGAAAATGAACTTTTATGTTTTCACTCAAAAATCGAATTTTGATGGGAAATAGAAGTGATCACAGATTTTAATCCTTTTTGTTCTGGGGCTTCTAGTTTAGCCAGAAAATGAACTTTTATGTTTTCACACAAAAATTGAATTTTGATGGGAAATAGAAGTGATCACAGATTTTAATCCTTTTTGTTCTGGGGCTTCTAGTTTAGCCAGAAAATGGACTTTTATGTTTTCACACAAAAATCGAATTTTGATGGGAAATAGAAGTGATCACAGATTTTAATCCTTTTTGTTCTGGGGCTTCTAGTTTAGCCAGAAAATGAACTTTTATGTTTTCACACAAAAATTGAATTTTGATGGGAAATAGAAGTGATCACAGATTTTAATCCTTTTTGTTCTGGGGCTTCTAGTTTAGCCAGAAAATGAACTTTTATGTTTTCACTCAAAAATCGAATTTTGGTGGGAAATAGAAGTGATCACAGACTTTAATCCTTTTTGACCTTGGGCTTCTAGTTTAGCCAGAAAATGGACTTTTATGTTTTCACTCAAAAATCGAATTTTGGTGGGAAATAGAAGTGATCACAGATTTTAATCCTTTTAGTCCCGGGGCTTCTAGTTTAGCCAGAAAATGGACTTTTATGTTTTCACTCAAAAATCGAATTTTGGTGGGAAATAGAAGTGATCACAGATTTTAATCCTTTTAGTCCTGGGGCTTCTAGTTTAGCCAGAAAATGGACTTTTATGTTTTCACACAAAAATCGAATTTTGATGAAATAGAAGTGATCACAGATTTTAATCCTTGTTGACCTGGGGCTTCTAGTTTAGCCAGAAAATGGACTTTTATGTTTTCACTCAAAAATCGAATTTTGGTGGGAAATAGAAGTCGAATTTTGGTAGGAAATAGAAGTGATCACAGATTTTAATCCTTTTTGACCTTGGGCTTCTAGTTTAGCCAGAAAATGGACTTTTATGTTTTCACTCAAAAATCGAATTTTGGTGGGAAATAGAAGTCGAATTTTGGTAGGAAATAGAAGTGATCACAGATTTTAATCCTTTTAGTCCCGGGGCTTCTAGTTTAGCCAGAAAATGGACTTTTATGTTTTCACTCAAAAATCGAATTTTGGTGGGAAATAGAAGTGATCACAGATTTTAATCCTTTTAGTCCTGGGGCTTCTAGTTTACCCAGAAAATGAACTTTTATGTTTTCACACAAAAATCGAATTTTGATGAAATAGAAGTGATCACAGATTTTAATCCTTGTTGACCTGGGGCCTCTAGTTTAGCCAGAAAATGGACTTTTATGTTTTCACTCAAAAATCGAATTTTGATGGGAAATAGAAGTGATCACAGATTTCAATTCTTTTTGGCCTGGGGCCTCTAGTTTAGCCAGAAAATGGACTTTTATGTTTTCACTCAAAAATCGAATTTTAGTGTGAAATAGAAGTGATCACAGATTTCAATCCCTTTTGGCCTGGGGCCTCTAGTTTAGCCAGAAAATGGACTTTTATGTTTTCACTCAAAAATTTAATTTTAGTGGGAAATAGAAGTGATCACAGATTTCAATCCTTTTTGACCTGGGGCCTCTAGTTTAGCCAGAAAATGGACCTTTATGTTTTCACTCAAAAATCGAATTTTAGTGGGAAATAGAAGTGATCACAGATTTCAATTCTTTTTGGCCTGGGGCCTCTAGTTTAGCCAGAAAATGGACTTTTATGTTTTCACTCAAAAATCGAATTTTAGTGTGAAATAGAAGTGATCACAGATTTCAATCCCTTTTGGCCTGGGGCCTCTAGTTTAGCCAGAAAATAGACTTTTATGTTTTCACTCAAAAATCAAATTTTAGTGGGAAATAGAAGTGATCACAGATTTCAATCCTTTTTGACCTGATGCCTCTAGTTTAGCAAGAAAATGGACCTTTATGTTTTCACTCAAAAATCGAATTTTAGTGGGAAATAGAAGTGATCACAGATTTCAATCCTTTTTGGCCTGGGGCCTCTAGTTTAGCCAGAAAATGGACTTTTATGTTTTCACTCAAAAATTTAATTTTAGTGGGAAATAGAAGTGATCACAGATTTCAATCCTTTTTGACCTGGGGCCTCTAGTTTAGCCAGTAAATGGACTTTTATGTTTTCACTCAAAAATCGAATTTTAGTGGGAAATAGAAGTGATCACAGATTTCAATCCTTTTTGGCCTGGGGCCTCTAGTTTAGCCAGAAAATGGACCTTTATGTTTTCACTCAAAAATCGAATTTTAGTGGGAAATAGAAGTGATCACAGATTTCAATCCTTTTTGACCTTGGGCTTCTAGTTTAGCCAGAAAATGGACCTTTATGTTTTCACTCAAAAATCGAATTTTAGTGGGAAATAGAAGTGATCACAGATTTCAATCCTTTTTGACCTTGGGCTTCTAGTTTAGCCAGAAAATGGACCTTTATGTTTTCACTCAAAAATCGAATTTTAGTAGGAAATAGAAGTGATCACAGATTTTAATCGTTTTTGACTTTGGTCTTCTAGTTTAGCCAGAAAATGGACTTTTATGTTTTCACTCAAAAATCGAATTTTAGTGGGAAATAGAAGTGATCACAGATTTCAATCCTTTTTGGCCTGGGGCCTCTAGTTTAGCCAGAAAATAGACTTTTATGTTTTCACTCAAAAATCAAATTTTAGTGGGAAATAGAAGTGATCACAGATTTCAATCCTTTTTGACCTGAGGCCTCTAGTTTAGCCAGAAAATGGACCTTTATGTTTTCACTCAAAAATCGAATTTTAGTGGGAAATAGAAGTGATCACAGATTTCAATCCTTTTTGACCTGAGGCCTCTAGTTTAGCCAGAAAATGGACCTTTATGTTTTCACTCAAAAATCGAATTTTAGTGGGAAATAGAAGTGATCACAGATTTCAATCCTTTTTGGCCTGGGGCCTCTAGTTTAGCCAGAAAATGGACTTTTATGTTTTCACTCAAAAATTTAATTTTAGTGGGAAATAGAAGTGATCACAGATTTTAATCCTTTTTGTTCTGGGGCTTCTAGTTTAGCCAGAAAATGGACTTTTATGTTTTCACTCAAAAATCGAATTTTAGTGGGAAATAGAAGTGATCACAGATTTCAATCCTTTTTGACCTGGGGCGTCTAGTTTAAGCAGAAAATGGACTTTTATGTTTTCGCTCAAAAATCGAATTTTGATGGGAAATAGAAGTGATCACAGATTTTAATCCTTTTTGACCTTGGGCTTCTAGTTTAGCCAGAAAATGGACTTTTATGTGATCACAGATTTCAATTCTTTTTGGCCTGGGGCCTCTAGTTTAGCCAGAAAATGGACTTTTATGTTTTCACTCAAAAATCGAATTTTAGTGTGAAATAGAAGTGATCACAGATTTCAATCCCTTTAGGCCTGGGGCCTCTAGTTTAGCCAGAAAATAGACTTTTATGTTTTCACTCAAAAATCAAATTTTAGTGGGAAATAGAAGTGATCACAGATTTCAATCCTTTTTGACCTGATGCCTCTAGTTTAGCAAGAAAATGGACCTTTATGTTTTCACTCAAAAATCGAATTTTAGTGGGAAATAGAAGTGATCACAGATTTTAATCCTTTTAGTCCTGGGGCCTCTAGTTTAGCCAGAAAATGGACTTTTATGTTTTCACTCAAAAATGGAATTTTGATGGGAAATAGAAGTGATCACAGATTTCAATCCTTTTTGGCCTGGGGTCTCTAGTTTAGACAGTATATGGACTTTTATGTTTTCACTCATAAATCAAATTTTAGTGGGAAATAGAAGTGATCACAGATTTCAATCCTTTTTGGCCTGGGGCCTCTAGTTTAGCCAGAAAATGGACTTTTATGTTTTCACTCAAAAATCGAATTTTGATGGGAAATAGAAGTGATCACAGATTTCAATCCTTTTTGACCTCTAGTTTAGCCAGAAAATGAACTTTTATGTTTTCACACAAAAATCAAATTTTGGTGGGAAATAGAAGTGATCACATATTTCAATCCTTTTTGTCCTGGGGCCTCTAGTTTTGTCAGAAAATGGACTTTTATGTTTTCACTCAAAAATCGAATTTTGGTGGGATATAGAAGTGATCACAGATTTCAATCCTTTTTGGCCTGGGGCCTCTAGTTTAGCCAGAAAATGGACTTTTATGTTTTCACTCAAAAATCGAATTTTGATTGGAAATAGAAGTGATCATAGATTTTAATCCTTTTAGTCCTGGGGTCTCTAGTTTAGCCAGAAAATGGACTTTTATGTTTTCACTCAAAAATCGAATTTTGATGAGAAATAGAAGTGATCACAGATTTCAATCCTTTTTGACCTGGGGCCTCTAGTTTAGCCAGAAAATGGACTTTTATGTTTTCACTCAAAAATCGAATTTTGATGGGAAATAGAAGTGATCATAGATTTCAATCCTTTTTGACCTGGGCCTCTAGTTTAGCCAGAAAATAGACTTTTATGTTTTCACTCAAAAATCAAATTTTAGTGGGAAATAGAAGTGATCACAGATTATAATCCTTTTTGTCTGAGGCCTATAGTTTAGCCAGAAAATTGGCTTTCTTATTAAAAAAGTGTTTAACAACTCTAGTAGCAACTTTTTTTCTTTTAGTGAAAACTAATTTAAGAAGTTGTTTACTTGTTTGTTTGGTTTTCCTTTAAGACAAAGGGAGGATTTACTTTATTACCTTTATACTATATGAAACATATTGTAAAATAATCTTATCCTCAGACATTTTATTCCAAAAAAATTGCTAGGTAACAGGATATGTTGTATGTTTTGTGGTGCTATAAAATACATTTAAATTATATGTTAACGTTAAAAAGTGTTTACGTAAGAATATTTTAAATGAAAGCGAAAGACGAGCTGTTGGTGGTTATTGGGGGAGATATTAAACTTATAGAAGAACATTAAAATTGAATTATAACCTATAAAATTTAATACCTTTAAGACTGAAGCTATAAATTTTAGTTTCAATTTGAGGGTGAATGTAATAAACATGTTTTTTTTTAACAATGAAACTAATTAAAATTGTTATTGGTGAAGATTTGATTTAAAAGTAAACCTGAAATAAATTGTATTTTTTTTGGACTGATGGCTGGAATATAGTCTAGTCTAGTCAGGACTATTGTTTATAATCTAGACTATAGTCTATAATAGACCATAGTCTAGTCTATAATATGGTCTATAGTCTAGTCTATAGTGTGGACTATATTCTAGTCTAAGTCTGGACTATAGTCTGGATTATAGTCTAGTCTATAGTGTGGACTATAGTCTAGTCTATAGTGTGGACTATAGTCTAGTCTATAGTGTGGACTATAGTCTAGTCTATAGTCTGGACTATAGTCTAGTCTATAGTCTGGACTATAGTCTAGTTCTATAGTCTGGAATATAGTCTAGTCTATAGTCTTGGACTATAGTCTAGTCTATAGTCTGAACTATAGTCTTGTCTATAGTCCTCGTCTATAGTCTAGTCTATAGTCTCGTCTATAGTCTGGACTATAGTCTCGTCTATAGTCTGGACTATAGTCTCGTCTATAGTCTGGACTATGTCTCGTCTATAGTCTGGACTATAGTCTCGTCTATAGGTCTGGACTATAGTCTCGTCTATGTCTGGGACTATGTCTGTCTAGTCTGGACTATAGTCTCGTCTATAGTCTGGACTATAGTCTCGTCTATAGTCTGGACTATAGTCTCGTCTATAGTCTGGACTATAGTCTCGTCTATAGTCTGGACTATAGTCTCGTCTATAGTCTGGACTATAGTCTCGTCTATAGTCTGGACTATAGTCTCGTCTATAGTCTGGACTATAGTCTCGTCTATAGTCTGGACTATAGTCTCGTCTATAGTCTGGACTATAGTCTCGTCTATAGTCTGGACTATAGTCCTCGTCTATAGTCTGGACTATAGTCTCGTCTATAGTCTGGACTATAGTCTCGTCTATAGTCTGGACTATAGTCTCGTCTATAGTCTGGACTATAGTCTCGTCTATAGTCTGGACTATAGTCTCGTCTATAGTCTGGACTATAGTCTCGTCTATAGTCTGGACTATAGTCTCGTCTATAGTCTGGACTATAGTCTCGTCTATAGTCTGGACTATAGTCTCGTCTATAGTCTGGACTATAGTCTCGTTCTGGACTATAGTCTCGTCTATAGTCTGGACTATAGTCTCGTCTATAGTCTGGACTATAGTCTCGTCTATAGTCTGGACTATAGTCTCGTCTATAGTCTGGACTATAGTCTCGTCTATAGTCTGGACTATAGTCTCGTCTATAGTCTGGACTATAGTCTCGTCTATAGTCTGGACTATAGTCTCGTCTATAGTCTGGACTATAGTCTCGTCTATAGTCTGGACTATAGTCTCGTCTATAGTCCAGACTATAGTCTCGTCTATAGTCTGGACTATAGTCTCGTCTATAGTCTGGACTATAGTCTCGTCTATAGTCTGGACTATAGTCTGGACTATAGTCTGGACTATAGTCTGGACTATAGTCTGGACTATAGTCTGGACTATAGTCTGGACTATAGTCTCGTCTATAGTCTGGACTATAGTCTGGACTATAGTCTGGACTATAGTCTCGTCTATAGTCTGGACTATAGTCTCGTCTATAGTCTGGACTATAGTCTCGTCTTTAGTCTGGACTATAGTCTCGTCTATAGTATGGACTATAGTCTCGTCTATAGTCTGGACTATAGTCTCGTCTATAGTCTGGACTATAGTCTCGTCTATAGTCTGGACTATAGTCTCGTCTATAGTCTGGACTATAGTCTCGTCTATAGTCTGGACTATAGTCTCGTCTATAGTCTGGACTATAGTCTCGTCTATAGTCTGGACTATAGTCTCGTCTATAGTCTGGACTATAGTCTCGTCTATAGTCTGGACTATAGTCTCGTCTATAGTCTGGACTATAGTCTCGTCTATAGTCTGGACTATAGTCTTCCATAGTCTGGACTATAGTCTAGTCTATAGTCTGGACAATAGTCTAGTCTATTGCCTGGACTATAGTCTAGTCTATAGTCTGGACTATAATCTAGTCTGTAGTCTGGACTATAGTCTAGTCTATAGTCTGGACTATGGTCTAGTCTATAGTCTGGACTATAGTCTAGTTTATAGTCTGGACTATAATCTAGTCTATAGTCTGGACGAAGAGTCATAGTCTGTACTATGGTATAATCTATAGTCTGGACTATAGTCTAATCTATAGTCTGGACTATAGTCTAATCTATAGTCTGGACTATAGTCTAGTCTATAGTCTGGACTATAGTCTGGACTATAGTCTAGTCTACAGTTTGGACTATAGTCTAGTCTATAGTCTGGACAAGAGTGTAGTCCATGGTCTGGCCTACGGTCTAGTCTACATTCTGAAGTATAGTGATCTGGACTGTAGTCTGGTCTATAGTGTAGTCTATAGATCGGATAACTCTACCACAATAACTTTCTTTTTCTCTAATTTTCAATATCTCTAAGCCTGTTTTCCCTTACCTCTAATATTCCTCTTTTATTTCAATACATTTCCTTTTTATTCTTCTATTTTAAATACTTTGTTTTTTTCTTAAAAACTTCTCTGTAAACATCATCTTTGACTTCAAATAATACATTACTAATTGGTCTCATTTGCATTTAGTATTGCACTAACAGCAGCTGCTTCTGTCTTATATTGAAAATAATACTCTTACTACTTCTACAGCTGTTTTGCAAGAGTTGAAAATGGAAAAATCTTACAAAAAAGCCATCATCGTTTGTATATTCATCTTGCAATTTATCACTGTTTTCTTTTTTTGTGGTACATTTAACGGAAATTATTTTCTTTTCATTGTATGCTTTTTTTCTTACATGTTGTTGAATTTTTCACTTTTCTTTATGCATATTTTTTTTAGATTTTTTTTCTTAAATACACACAATTTTTTTTACATAATGACTTCATTTTTTTCCAACGTCTTCGTCCAAATGCATTGAAGCCTGTAATACCGACTTTTGTTTTTAATACATTTAGCGTATATTTATAATGAGAGGAAATATTTCTTGGCAAATATTCGTAAATATTTCATTTTCACATCTTTTTTTTTTGCTTTTAGTTTTGAAAAAAGTGAAATATTAGTTAAAAGGTTTTTGTAAAAATTAGAATATAAAATAAATGTTTGAAGTTATTAACAAAAGAAATTATATTTTATACGAAAATGAAGACTGTGATCCACCGACTATATAGGACACTCTATCGTCGAAAGTCTGAAGAAGAGTTAATATAGTCACGAGTATAGACTGGACTACGGTACAGAATATATGCAAGACTATAGTCCAGACTATAGACTAAACTATAGTCCAGCATATACACTAAACTGCCTTTCAGACTATAGACTTAACTATAGTTGAGACTAAAGACCAGACCGAAGTCCAGACTATACACAAGACTATAGACCAGAATATAGTCTAAACTATGGACCAGAATATAGACTAAAATATAGATCAGACTATAGACTAAACTATAGACTAATCTGTAGTCTATACTATAGACTAAACTATAGTCTAGACTATAGACTAAACTATAGACCAGACTATAGACTAAACTATAGTCTAGACTATAGACTAAACTATAGTCTAGACTATAGACTAAACTATAGTCTAGACTATAGACTAAACTATAGTCTAGACTATAGACTAAACTATACTCTAGACTATAGACTAAACTATAGTCTAGACTATAGACTAAACTATAGTCTAGACTATGGACTAAACTAAAGTCTAGACTATAGACTAAACTATAGTCTAGACTATAGACTAAACTATAGTCTAGACTATAGACTTAACTATAATCTAGACTATAGACTAAACTATAGACCAGACTGTAGACTAAACTATAGTCTAGACTCTAGGGTATAGAATAAACTATAGTCTAGACTATAGTCTGGACTATAAACTGAACTATAGACCAGACTATAGACTAAACTATAGACCAGACTATGAACTAAACTATAGTCTAGAATATAGACTAAACTATAGTCCAAACTATAGATTTAACTATAGTCCTGACTATAGACTAAACTATAGTCCTATAGTTAAATCTATAGTTTGGACTATAGATTTAATTGTCTAAATTAGTCCAGACTATAGACTAAACTATAGTCCAAACTGTAGATTTAACTATAGTCCTTACTATAGACTAAACTATAGTCCAGACTATAGACTAAACTATAGTCTAGACTATAGACTAAACTATAGTCCAAACTATAGACTAAACTATAGTCCAAACTATAGACTAAACTATAGTCCAGACAATAGACTAAACTATAGTCCAGACAATAGACTAAACTATAGTCCAGACTATAGACTAAACTATAGTCCACACAATAGACTAAACTATAGTCCAGACAATAGACTTAACTATAGTCCAGACTATAGACTGAACTATAGTTCAGACTAGAACCTAGAAACACTAAAGTTTAGTGTATAGTCTGGACTAGAGTTTAGTCTATAGTCTGGACTATAGTTTAGTCTATAGTCTGGTCTATAGTTTAGTCTATAGTCTGGACTACAGTTTAGTCTATAGTCTGGACTATAGTTTAGTCTATAGTCTGGACTATGGTTTAGTTTATATTCTGGACTATAGTTTAGTCTATAGTCTGGACTATAGTTTAGTCTATAGTCTGGTCTATAGTTTAGTCTATAGTCTGGACTACAGTTTAGTCTATAGTCTGGACTATAGTTTAGTCTATAGTCTGGACTATGGTTTAGTTTATATTCTGGACTATAGTTTAGTCTATAGTCTGGACTATAGTTTAATCTATAGTCTGGACTATAGATAAGTCTATTGTCTAAATTATAGTTTAGACTATATTCCAGACTATAGACTAAACTATAGTCCAGTCTACAAACTAGTGTGCGTACAGACCATAAACTCTTATATATTATATTTCAGATTTTGGGCTAAACTGTATTCCAAAAGACTATAGAAATCTATTCTAATAAAGATATGTATCTAATAAAGATATATTCTAATAAAGATCTGTATTAATAACTTATTTTCTATCTTCTGTCTCTTTATGGTATGTTACCCAATATTGTTTAAAAATGTTATTGCAGGTAAAATATAACTATTATTTTTTTAAATAAAATGCATATTTTTAAACGATAGTTCTATATAATTTCATACTTCATCCAAACATTTCCCCTGTTAGTTTTATTAATTCCAACTAACACATAAATTTTTGTGTACAAAACACAACCTGTTCTAATAATATTGCTGTCACCATCATAAAAACCATGTCTATTCTTTTTTTTCGTTGCAAACATCTTAACCTCTTTGAGTAAATACTCTCGGTAGTTGGAAAGTGTAAAATATTCCAACTGACTTGGGGATTTGGAGTTTTGTGTGTATGTTACTTAACATTTTGCACATTTTTTGAAAACTAGAAAAAAAAATTAAATGAATAGCATAGTAAAAAGTACTAGAGACTGGGGAAAAATGTATGTAAAGTTAGATGTAAACGGTGAGGTCGTTTTAGAATTTTAGTACCTATAACAGAGATCAGATTTTAGTAAAGTCTGGACTATAGTCTACTTTATAATCAGGACAATAGTCTGATCAATAGTCTGTTCTATAGTTAGGACTCTAGTTTGAACTATAGACTACACTACTCACTATACTATAGATTAGGCTGTAGACTAGACTATTGACTGTACTATAGACTAGACTATAGGCTAGACTCAAGACTAGTCAATAGACTAGTCAATAGACTAGTCAATAGACTAGTCAATGGACTAGACTATAGACTAGTCAATATACTAGACTATAGACTAGTCAATAGACTAGACTATAGACTAGTCAATAGACTAGACTATAGACTAGTCAATAGATTAGACTTTAGACTAGTCCATCAACTAGTCAATAGACTAGACTATAGACTAGTCAATGTACTAGACTATAGACTAGTCAATAGACTAGACTATAGATTAGTCAATAGACTAGACTAGACTATAGACTAGTCAATATATTAGACTATATACTAGACTATAGGCTAGTCAATAGAATAGTCTAGACTGGACTATAGACTAGTCAATAGACTAGTAGACTAGACTATAGACTAGTCAAAGAAAGAGACTAGTCAATAGACTAGACTATAGACTAGTCAATAGACTAGACTATAGAGTAGTCAATAAACTAGACTATAGACTAGTTAACAGACTGGACTATAGACTAGTCAATATACTAATCTATAGACTAGTCAATAGACTAGACTATAGACTAGTCAATAGACTAGACTATAGACTAGTCAATAGACTAGACTATAGACTAGTCAATAGACTAGACTATAGACTAGTCAATAGACTAGACAATAGTCTAGTCAATAGACTAGACAATAGTCTAGTCAATAGACTAGACAATAGTCTAGTCAATAGACTAGACAATAGTCTAGTCTTTAGTCTAGTCTATTGACTATAGACTAGTCAATAGTCTAACCTATATGTTGGACTATAGTCTAACCTATAGTTTGGACTGCAGTCAATCATATATTATAGAATATAGTCTACCCATAGTCTGGACTATAGTTTAATCTATAGTGTGGACTATAGCTAATCTATAATCTGGATTAAACTACAGTCAGGACTATCCTATAGTCTGGACTGTAGTTTAATCTATAGTGTGGACTATAGTTTAATCTATAGTGGTGGACTATAGTCTAATCTATTGTGTGGACTATAGTCTGGTCTATAGTCTGGACTATAGTCTGGTCTATAGTCTGGACTATAGTCTAGTCTATAATCTGGACTATAGTCTGGTCTATAGTCTGGACTATAGTCTAGTCTATAATCTGGACTTAGTCTATCTATATCTGACTATAGTCTAGTCTATAGTCTGGACTATAGTCTAGTCTATAGTCTGGACTATAGTCTAGTCTATAGTCTGGACTATAGTCTAGTCTATAGTCCTGGGACATATCTAGTCTATAGTCTTAGTCTGGACTATAGTCTAGTCTATAGTCTGGACTATAGTCTAGTCTATAGTCTGGACTATAGTCTGGGCCATAGTCTGGACTATAGTCTGGGCCATAGTCTGGACTATAGTCTGGACCATAGTCTGGACCATAGTCTAGTCTATAGTCTGGACTATAGTCTAGGCTATATTCTGGACTATAGTCTAGGCTATATTCTGAACTATAGTCTAGTCTATAGTCTAGTCTATAGTCTAGTCTATAGTCTGGACTATAGTCTAGTCTATATTCTGGACTATAATCTAGTCTATAGTCTGGACTATAGTCTAATCTATAGTCTGGACAATAGTCTGAAATATAATCCTGACTATCAATCTGGACTATAGTCTGGACTATGTTTTGGACTGTAATCTGGACTATAGTCTATTCTAGTATATAGTCTGAAACTATTGTCTAGTCTATAGTCCGGACTGTAGTTCTCTTTTAGCTCCGTTCTGTAGCGTATTTCACTTGACACACCAAAAAAAAAAAGAAAACTACAAGAGAGCAACTAAAATTTATGAGCTGAAAAACTACAAATGAAAATTGGCTGACAAAGAGTCTTGTGACAATTATCGATAACATGACCCAAAACTGCATGAGCAAGTAAAATATGTTGCAACTATAGTAACAGTTTTGTTATTGTACTTGTTGTAAACGTTATAGCTGTAAACTAGTGGTTGGAATTATGTGGCATGTAAGGGTTTTGAAAAAACGAAAAAAAGTTAAAGATAAAACAGCAACCAAAGGGAATTTTTTCTATTCCAGCTATTGTAGTTTATGGTTGCAATATGATAGTTGTATATGGGTGCGTTTGTGTGTGTGGATAACATATGATATTTAAAAGATGCAAAAATGACAAAAACGGCAAAAAGCACTCTAAACTTTATTAACCAAAATAAAGTGTGAAAAAAACATATTTTTCAAAGCAAAAAAGTCATGAAAATTCTTTTAATATTTTTTTCTGAACTTTAGTTTAAAGTATGGAAAATGATTTATAATAAATTTAACTAACAATTTTTGAAAATTGTTTGTGTGTTTTTCCTAAAACAAAGTTATTTATGCTTTATGTTTTCTGCTTAATCTTCTCCTAAAAGTATGCATTACACAAATTATTTTGTAATGGTTGCGTATACGTAGAAGAGGAGGGGTTTCATTTTTTTTGCAACAACATGTCATAAATTATATTTTATTTGCTCTTTACTTCTTTTAACTTCTCAGGTCTTGACTTCAAGTCTTATTTTCCTGTTTAAAAACCTTCTTTTTTATCTGATGGCGTTGTGTCTGCAAAAAAAAAAATTTACAACAAATAACGTTATAAAATCCATTTTAAATCCTACATGTCATTATTTCTATTCCCACTTGACACTAAACGTTGTGAATGTTGCTTCGTGCTGCTGCTGCTGTTGCTGATGATGTTGCTTTGTTTGCATATTTTTTTTTTCTTTAACAAAAAATATAAATAATTCCTCTTGTTTTGAAATAATTTTTTTTACTTGTTTTTTATATTTGGAGGGGTATAACACAAACATGCAGTCTGGATTTTGTTAAGATTCTTAATCAGTTATCCATATCATTTGCTGGAAGAACAAAAAATTTTTAACTCAAGAAAAAATGTTTAACAGAAGACGTACTTGCCTCAACGTGTGCTATCTTGCTACAAAATAAGGATACCTTATCTTGTAAAAAAATATGAGACGTTTTGATTTGTCTAAGTCTCTAAAATCTGTCTTATAATTTGTTAATGATAAAACAATTGCAATGTCTTCTTGACATTTTAAGTGATTTATTAACTCTATAGGGTAAAATGCAAAAGTATGGACTATAGATCAATCTATAGTCTGGACTGTAGATGAGTCTATAGTCTGGACTATAGATCAATCTATAGTGTGGACTACAGATCAATCTATAGTGTGGACTAGAGATCAATCTATAGTCTGGACTATAGATCAATCTATAGTCTGGACTATAGATCAGTCTCTAGTCTGGACTATAGATCAATCTATAGTCTGGACTATAGATCAACCTATAGTCTGGACTATAGATCAATCTATAGTCTGGACTATACTGGACTATAGCTCAATCTATAGTCTGGACTATAGATCAATCTATAGTCTGGACTATAGATCAATCTATAGTCTGGACTATAGATCAATCTATAGTCTGGACTATAGATCAACCTATAGTCTGTACTATAGATCAATCTATAGTCTGGACTATAGATTAGTCTATAGTCTGAACTATACATCAGTCTATAGTCTCGACTATAGATCAGTCTATAGTCTGAACCGTAGACAGTCTATCGTTTGGACTATAGATCGCTCTATAGTTGTGACTATAGATCACTCTATAGTTTTGACTATAGATCACTCTACAGTTTTCACTATAGATCAGTCTATAGTCTGGACTTTAGATCAGTCTGTAGTCTGGACTTTAGATCAGTTTATAGTCTGGACTATAGATCAGTCTATAGTCTGGACTATAAATCAGTCTATAGTCTGGACAATAGATCAGTCTATAGTCTGGACTATAGATCAGTCTATAGTCTGGACTATAGATCAGTCTATAGTCTGGACTATATATC